>NW_006281102.1:42566-63970 GCF_000203795.2 Batrachochytrium dendrobatidis JAM81 | reverse complement strand
AAAGTGATCAATGATCCAACAAGTGACAAGCACAAGAAGTGGATTGAGACAATTGAAGATTTGAAAGCTATCCGCAGAACAAGGCAAAAAAGATGGACTGACAATCGACAAACAGTCGAATCCAACAGTGAAATGACATTGTATTTCATTCACAACAATCCAACTCGACTACCAAACAGGAATGCACTAGAGTTCCACAAGACAACATATCTCATTTGGTGTATGGCTGGTGGTGTAGAATCTGATGATGAGTATTGTCCATATGATGATAATGGCTGTACTCCTGTAGATTACCAGAGTAAGAATATCGAAAAATGGATGGAATCGAGTGCTATTTTGATCATTGAAATACTCAATAAAACTGTGTATTCATTACAAGAGACTGGTTTCTGTTACAGTAATAGTTGTGTCGAGTCAATGTCATGGTGTAATGGCTTCAAAAAACACCATTTTGATGATCGATACTGCATCAATATGATCGTTTTACAACCGATATATTGAAACTTGTTGATATCGGAACCAGTATTGATATTGGTAGTGGATGATGTATAATCAAAAAGAAATCCACATCGGAACGTTCCTTGCTCTCGTTTGTGATTGTTTTCCGTGGATTGTTCTGGTATTTTATGTAGCTCACTTTTTGCCTCGCACGCATGTAAGCAGCAACCACGAATCGTTGAAACACAGATTGCACAAGTCGATACATTCTGATGACATTTGGAATATAACAAGACACAAGTGGTGACCAAAGTTTAATTCACAATCCATGAATGAACACGATCGCGTTGCCGACTGGATCAAATAACAACGCAGGTGTTTGGAACATGTCTTGAATACATGAATCGACCAGATTGACAACATACTCGTGTAGTCGATAATCAATGGAATTGACCAAACGGAATGCCTGCAACTGCCAAAAAACCAAACAAAATGCCAAAGCATTTATATTAAAATGTTACACTACGACATCATGTCTCAAAGTGCTGAATGAGTCGTTGTCATGCAACTTTACTGTTGATATTGTTTATGTGTTTGAAGATGTGCAATACAATCCGTAGTGTGTTGCTCAATGACACTGATCAAATGGTACTGAATACAGTGTGTCAAACAAGATGATCGCTTTGATTAGTGTGTCAGAATGTTTTGATAAATAACAATTATATCATGATGTATATTGGTTCATGTAGTGTATTGTATAGTCAACTATGCACATACACATGCATGTCATTGTCAATTGATGGTCGTTTGTGAACAACTTGTGGACAACTTGCAAATATTACAATCATGGTGATTGCTTGAATGTCGATACCAAGCCATGCGTTTGATGGTCATTTACTGTTCAGTTTACTGTTCAACAATGCAAATGGTCGTTGTCTACCAATCAGTCGAGTCGTAGACATGAACTGCACATTGTGCGTATCGCTTTGTTCATGACAAAACTGTAACAATGTGTATTTTGCATTGAGTCTGAACTGCAATCTGCGACTTGTACGCATTATGATGTATTGTTTCAATAGCCATTGTTGCATTCATCAACATCAACGTGCAGTGTCGATCTGATGTTTGGTGTTGATGTTGTGTTGATATTCCAACAACACTGAATATCCCAAATCAGGTCAGCATTGACTCGTGTGATAATAATCCACAGACAATCGGTTGTACCAAACTGTTGTACAACATATTGACATTTGATCAATCGGAACGACAATCAATCACTACAATGTGTTGTTTGATATACAAACTATAACCCACATGGTGACTGATGTTGTAACACATGTCGTAACACAACATTGAATCAATCAAACTGCAATTACACACTCCATCATATGTCGCATGTGTTGGCATGTCAAGTGTGGTGATATCAGGTCAAAACAGTCGATTGGCATAATAATCCACCAACATTCGAGTCGTTTGGTCAACCAAACAGTTGTATCATGCGGTAATATCAATATACTGCGATTGTAGCATGCCATTCATCAGACATTGTTGAAACCATTACAAAACCTGTTTGGACCAAATCAAACTGTGACAAATACCGCATACTCGGATCATCGTCAACTAAACCAGGAATACACACTTTGACAATATTGGCGATTGATGATTGAACTTGATTCATGGCTAATTCGTCGAGTGTTTGCAATGTGTTGTTAATAAAACCAGTCATATATCATTTGGTGTTGTTAACTTGTGGTTTGGTGATGGTTTAATTGCAAGTGATTCTTGGACACAACACATTGCAAACCAAGCAACTTGACTACTTGAACGACTCAAATGACTCGATACTAACCGGAATTCAATACAATTGTTGAATAGCCCATGTAATATCAGATCTAGTCAAGTCAACAGACACGACAGCCGATACAACTATATACAGCAAAAATGCGTTGGATTCATTTGTGATTGCATACTCATCAATCTTGAATGACAGTGTTTGTGCAGTTTTGGATATAGGTTGTATGGATATTGCAACAAACCTGTAGTATTATAGTATGACTGGCATATACTACTATTGGATCAAACAACATAACAGTCCGATATAATGTCAAATATATGTGCATAGAATGGTCACCAAACCTGATCGGTTGTGTATTAATCATAAACAACTACCAATTAGCAACAAGTGGCATTCGTATACATTGACAGAATTACTACAGACAACACCAACAATTACAAGATCATGTGCAAGATAGCAAGAATTGTGACATGGTTTCAATAAACCAACAACAACTGAACAAATGACATTGCAATGATTATTCACAAAACAAGGCAATCAAACGACAACGACAATGTTAGTGACGATTATGTTGGACAATATTCATGATTCAAATATCGACAGTCAAAGATTGGTTAACCAACAGTTGTACGATTATACAACTGACCCGTATATTGACAAGTGATCAACATCGATCCGGTCATAGTTGAAACGGTGTATCACAGGACTTGAAAGTTGTCAGTATTGTTGTGGTGTAATATTAGCAACTACACACAACTTGACATGAATGACAATGTTGATGTCAAAACTGTCAATGTATTACAATGTATTGGTCAACAGTGACTGCAATCAATGACAATATTGCAGTCAATTCAATCCAATTGTTGATTGGAACAATCATTATTCACTTGTCAGATTCAGCATGTAAATGAATGTTTTGTAACACATTCACTAATCCAACAATCAAACTCAATCTGAACATTGAATATTAAAATGTAATCAATTGAGTTGAATTGACACTTGATTGAGCAATACAAATAAACACATGACAAATGTTTAAACAATATTCAAAACGTGAATTTGTCTCACATTGTTCACATGATATCGAGTTTTGGATTTAAAGTCCAATTTTTTTTTCTTTTTTTCTTCATTACATTACATTCCACTCTATTCTATTACATTTCCTTTTGCTCTTTCTTCTACTCTATTCCTTTCTATTTTAACAAACTACAATGGAAAATAAAGTATTCTACATTCAATACCTCCACAACCAGCCAGTGGAAATCGAAACTCACTTCAATGGAGAATTGGAGAGAAAAAGACCGCTTGACAATGTCTCAAAACTGATTGCAGCTTACAAGACTGTCACCACTACCCTCCTTGGTGCTATTCATGTTGAAGAGCTCACTCTCCATTATGTGGTGGATGGTCCAGCCATTGCTGTGGATGTGCTCCTGACCTCTATTCAAAATCCTTTTGGTTCTTACGACCATCCACTGATAATCAAATCAAAAGGTGATTCTGGCCAAAGTCTTGTCAATCGTCTTACAGTAAGACTCGATAAATTTTTATCAAACACTTTGGCAGATATCGAAAAAAATCTTTCAGAGTCATCTACTACTGAAATCAAAAGAAACTATCCTAAAACACCTTCGCATGTTGGACGGTGGGAAAACTTTTCAACAGATGCAAAAGCATATGAATATCCTGCTACTCATGTTGGGAGTGATGTTGTTTTGCCTGTTACAAGGAGAGTTGCATTCACACTGGAAAGAGATGTCAGCAGGGCTGTTGGAAACCATTTGGATAACTTCAACAGAATATTTCAAGACCAAGGAGAGGCGCACGTATTCCAAACCAAACCCACTGTTATCCCTTTAAACTCTGGAACACCAACTCAAACAGAAAATTATATCAAGTTTATTGGAGTTCCAGATAATGTTCTCACTCTTGGTTCCAAAGTGTTGTCATTTATTGAAGACAAGACTCCAAATGATTTGCCGGTTCGTCATTTTGCAAGCGGAAACCCATTTGATTTGCTGGAGATGTATAAAGAAGATATACAATACCAACAAAGCAAAATAACCCGTGAGGACATTGGACGTATGGATGTGTGTACAGTGATTGATCAAGTTTATGGATATCTCTCATTGAACAATCTGGTCTATGGATGTGTAACATGCTATGATGTTACATATTTTCTTTGGCGACCCAAGAGAAGCACTCTTCTTATCAGCCATCCCATTTTCAATAATTCTCATTCGCCTAGTCTTCTTCAAGCACTATATTACTTTGTTCAGCTTGCTTTACGAGACTATAAAAAACAAACGCTAGATCCCAATCCAAAGGACTCTGATATGCCTGTGGAACTTAACGCCAGCAATGAAATGGATACTGATGAACATAATGCGGATGGACAATCAGAATCAGGCAGTAACTATTCAACCGCAGGCCAGGGAAAAGAAACAAATTATAGTTTGGACAAGAGCAAAGGAACAAAATATAACCTTAATCTCGATTCTCTTCATTACGGTACCGTGGTTGGATCTGGAGCAACTGGTCAAGTCATTCGACTCAAGGACAGCAACATTGTTGTGAAGCAATGTGATTCTTATAACAATCCTGAAGGATTCAAAATGCTGAAGAACGAAATATCAATTTACGAAAAGCTTTCCCCACTCAATCTAAAGTATATCCCTCGTTATTATGGACAGTGCGAATATTATGGGCAACATTTCATTGCGTTGGACTATATTCCCGGAAACCATTGTGATTGGAGAGCAAACAGTGAATTGAAGAAAAAGTTGAATCGTGTTATTCGAGACTTGAAATCGGTTGGCGTGGTTCATCAGGACTTGAGACCAGAAAATGTGCTTTTAACTCATGATGGGGATATCAAATTGATTGATTTTGGTAAAGCAGAGATTAAATAAAAAGTTGGGTTTCATGTAACTAATTGGTTATTTTTATTGTCATTTGTAACATTGAATTTCTTAATATTATTCAAATTCGTTTTGGTACGAATTAAGCACAGAAGGCTCCTAATAATTTACACTTTGAACTAATGTCTATTTATTTTTGCCAAAATGAGCAGATGATATGCCAGTTTCAAAACAGGAGCGACAAACTATCAAGTAGTTGGCAATGCCACGTTCATGCCAACACATTACTGTCACGCGGCGGATTAGGTCCTTGACTCCTTTGGCAACTAGGGACATTTGTAGTTGATACGTTTGATATGCTGCAAGTATTGCTAATCCTAACAACATTTGGAAACAACAGCAGCCAGATCTGACAAAAATCCGAAAGCGCCAGCACAGAAAAAAGACCAAACCAGTTGGAGGGATCCGGGGGAAATAAACTCAAGAAAACAAGTAGCAAGCAAGTTAGGGACGGAGCCGGATTGAGAAAATTTATCAAGATTTTTGTTCGAGTTTCGACATGAGTAGTATGGATAGGGCACTGGATGATACCAGTTTTCTTGACTAATGATTACCACTAAATTTTGTCCAAAGTTGTCAAAAATAGAAAGTTATTGGACATAAGCAATTCAGGTCAAAAACCTTGGGTATTATAGTGGGAGTTTATTAGTTTGAAATATCAGGAGATCTGTGTCAGATCCATACTTGATGCTTTAAATGGAACATCTTATTTTTGATGAATGTATGCAGTGTTACCACGAGCGAACCCCTGTGATTTGTGAAAACCAAAGTGGTAAAAAATACCAATAGTTTTCATGGGATTATGAACTTAATTTCAATTATTTCTTCATTACTTGTTGTATTAAACAGTAATGAATGAAACTGACTCGAAACTTTGATTTGAACATTGAATAAAAGACTCGAGTCATTATATGAATGACGTAATCAATTGTTGAGTTGAATTGACACTCGATTGAACAATACAAATAAACACAAAAATGTCTAAACAATATTCAAAGTGTGAATTTGTCTCATCACACAATATCGAGTGTTGAATGAGACAAATTCACGTTTTATTTGTTCTTTTTTTATTTTATTTTCTTTCACAATTACAATGGAAAATAAACATTTCTACATTCAATATCTTGACAATCAGCCAGTCAGGATTGATATTTATATCAATAATGAAAGGACTGCTTTGCGGCCTTTCCCCCTTGATAGTGTTGGTGACCTGGTTGTAGCAATCAAACAAACACTTTCATCGAAACTTGGTGCTATAGATCCTGACAAGCTCACCATCCATTATGTGGTGAATGGTCCAGCCATTCCCGGGAATACTCTGTTGACCTCCATTCAGCATCCAGTTGGTTCCTACGACCATTCACTTGTCATCAAATCAAAAAATGATTCTGGTCAAAGTCTTGTTAATCGTCTTACAGTAGACGGTAAAGCACAAAATTCGATGCTGCCATTTAAGCTTTCTCGCAATCCTCTTGCTTATCTAAATGTTCAATATGTCCGGTTTGGTTATTGTAAATACCTTGCCGATACGTTGGGCGTACAATTGAACTTTGATAATCTTCCTCATCGTGATTATGATGTGAACTCTGATTTTTTTCGTCAGATAATGGGAGCGCTTCTTAAAAAGGGGATTAAGCGTGTGGTATTTGATGAATCACAAAGACACCTTGGACTCATTGAATTCATTGTCAAGGAAGGTGCTAAACGACCTCACTTTATAATAACGGGAACTCCTCCTCATGGAAAAAACGCAATTGATTACGGAGGCAGCGCTTCAGCAAGAATGGCAGGGGTCAACTTATCGGATCTAAGACCTCCGGAAGTTAAACAACTGATACGAGCTATATTCCAAATTGACAAAATAAGCTCCATCTGTGTTCTGAACTTTTGGACTGTCTTTGGTGGCGATCCGTATCTTTACCAACTCTTTGCAAAAGACATGCTTGCTCAATTGGATGACGATACCAGATCCAAAATTGCTCTTGGCGAGAAATTTCCACAGGATTTACTACATAAGTGTATCGATGAAGCCAGAACAGCTCTTCGGGAAAGAGGCATCAGTGCTGATTTACTCAACGCGATTCCAACAACTGGTGTCAGCAAGATGGCTATTCAGCAAGATCTTCAAAAAGATGTTTCTCAACTGGTGAGACGAGGACTCTTGAAAGAGATTCCGTATTTCTCAGACTCTAAAAAATTTCGAATTTGTTGGACTGACTACAACGAAGGACCTAACATTGTTGAAAAATCTTGGGCTCGATGCCGGGGGTACGCAATGGAAAATATTATTTGTAGCTTTGTAGGAGAGGCTCTTTTTCGTAAACTTGGAGATATTCTTAACCTCCCGAGTAATCGCTATGAATTATATGAATATTTTTACGATGGAACTGATGCCGATATACTTCTTCGTGAAAGGACACCTTCTTCGGGTGATATTGACAAAACTTGGAAGCGGCATTGGGTTGTTTTTAACATCAAAACCAGCAGTGATGCTCTCTTGAATACTGATTCCGTGCAAAAGTTCTCTGGGTTGTGCAAAGTTATTTCTATGAAGGAAAATGACCTTTTGGATAAGTGTTCATTGATTCTCGTGGCTGCTCAAATAGATGAAGCAACAAAAGAAAAGTTGTTGGTAACCTGGCAAGACTTTAATGTTCTCGGTGTCTACGATTTGGATTATTTATTTAGCAAGGTACCTGAACCCGCTGTCAAAACTAAGCATAATTTGCTTGTAGTCGAACGAACGATTGAAAAGGAAATAATTGAAAAGACGCAACACGATACGATTTCTTTGTCTGGTAGATATCGATGCGGCAAGACTACTTTTTTGAAAGAATGTTATGGCGAAGATAATGGTTGTATTTTTGTTGAACTTCCGGAATCCAAGATACAACCGCTTTCCTTGGAATTGAAACGAATTGAATGTAATTAATATACCAAAAGAAATGAGATTTTATCCATATTTCATCTACTTTGATTTTGAAACTTGGTTGAAATCAGTCAAATCTACGACCAACTTGAAGCTCATTCATTGAAACACACAAACTTTTGAGCACAAGTTTCATTGGAAGTGAAGAAAACAAGGCTCAATTCATCCCAGTTGAAGGTACAACTGAAGAAGCTTTGGATATAGTGATGACAAAAATGGATCAAATACGACACAAATATCTGCAATTGTTGTATTCAAAGTATTCTCGGTTCTTTGTAATGATGGCCAATTTGGACGATGCAAAGGTTCAGAAACGATTAAGATTACAATTACTAGAATGTTTTGATGTTCTTCCTATTTATGGCTTCAATAGCTCATCATATGACATTAACATCATCAAGAAATACCCTCCACAAGTCTTGAAACACTCTAAAAAACATGCAAATGTATCCAAATGCGAAAAGCCTTGGATTAATTCAATTGAAGGAGAATTAGATCGTAATATTGAACAATGCGAAAAGATTGAACGATACAATGTTGATGGCTACGATGAAGAATCAAACACAATATATGACTTTCTGGGATGCTTTTTCCACTGATGTAGAAAGTGTCACAAATCAGAAGATATCAATCCTTTAGCTGGAGATACGATGAACATATTGTATGAAAAAACAGCAAACAAGGAATCAGCTCTCAAACAATGGGATATACCACAAGATCAATTTGGAGTTGTGAGTTTCATTCAGCTGAAAACGGACAAGTGAATGACATTATTAAAGTAACAAATACCGAATGATATCAAATGGATCGTTTGCTTTTAAAGACATTCTTGCTTTTCAACCACCAAATACTTTATTTGACAAGTTCTTGAAAATGTTTGACACAATCACAAATGGGAATATTTCCACATAAAATAACTCGGAATTTATCGAAATACATTGATGAACACCCAGAGTTGACACAATATTCCAATAATGTCATTCAAGTTCTTAAAACACTCACATATTCCATCTAAAAAGTGGTTTTACAACAATCTAAAGGGAGAATCAGTTTCATCAAACGATTATAATGAAATGGTATTCACTCACACCAACCTGTACGATTTGCTGAACGACTACAACAATTTGGATGTGAAGCCAAGCGTAGAAGCGACAAAGAAGCTGGGTAATTTCTTTCAGTCGTTGAATCTTGATATCCACAAAAACAGCATCTTTGTTCCTAGACTCACTCTGAAATATCTCTGGCACACAAAAAGCAAAGACTGCGAGTTTCAGTTATTCAAAGGGAATGAAGAATTGTACCACAAATACAGAGATGATCTGGTTGGTGGTCCAAGTATCGTATTTCATCATTATCAAGAAAAAGACAACCAGAATTAGAAAAGGAAAGCTTTGTCAGGGAATACTTGAATATGATACCAATGCTTTATATCTGTGGGTGATAAGTCAAGATATGCCGTGTGGTGAGCACCAAGTAGTTCAAGTTTATCCCGATATTCTGAAAGATGTCTTGGATAACACGTTCTTTGGAATGATAGAATGTGATATTGCTGTTCCTGAACATTTAAAGGAATGCTTTGCTGGAATGCCTCCTATTTTCAAGAATGTTGAAATTACATGCAATGATTTAAGCTCTGACACACAGGCACATGTCAAACCAGATCACAAAAGTAACAGATTAGTTGAAAGTATGTTTGGTGAGACGATGATGTTTGCTACTAAACTGCTGAAAAGGTATTTTGAGCATGGATTGGTTGTTTCAAATATTGCTTTTGCTGTAAGATATGAACTTAAAGTACATTTCAAGTCGTTTTCTGAGCAAGTATCAAATGAGTGAAGAGTCCGAGATACAAGTCCTGGTTATAAATTACGTGGAGAAATGATGAAGTTGATGGGAAATTCATCTTATGGTAAATGCATCACAGATTTCTTGAAACACGAGACAGTCAAGATTGTTACTGGAGATAACTACATCAAAAACATCAGAAGGAATAATTACATTGAACATCAAGACATGAACAAAGGATGCGAGTTTCGTTTCAAAAAGATGTCGTTCAAACAAAGTTTACCTATTCATATTAGATTTCAAGTGTATCAATTAGCGAAACTACGAATGCTTCAATTTTACTACGACTCTATTGATTATTCCATTGACAAAAGTGATTATCAGTACTGTATGATGGACACTGATTTAGCTTACATTGCTATATCTGATGAATCGTTAGAAGTCATAAAACCAAGCTTAAAAGATGAATTTAAAAAGAATCGGCATCTGTGGTTGGAAAGAGACGATACCATTGAGAATAAGGTGTATGACAGCAGAACACCGGGTCTGTTCAAGTTGGAATATGAAGGAACCTGCATTATATCCTTGGCCAGTAAAATGTACTATTGTGATGAAAACAAATTCAGTTTAAAAGGGAATTAACAAGAAACAAAATGAAATCACAAAACAAAAGTATGTGGATGCTTTAAAAGGTAATTATACTCAGGAATTTGTTAAGAATGGATTCAGAGTCAAGAATAATCAGATGAACACATATTCATTAACCAAGACAGGAATGAAATTGTTTAATGACAATGGATTCAGAATTGGGTTTCAAATATTTCCAACTGAATTATAAGAAATCATTATCTTGTGTTTATTTAATGGAACAGTTGTATGAATTATACTACAATCCAAAGACAGGACTCCTTTCAGCGCAAAAACTTTATCTGAAACTCGACAAACAAGTGCTAATGAAAACAGTTTAGGATTTTCTTCAGAAACCAAGAAGCGTACCTTCATTTAAGAGTATCAACGTGTATTCAGTCAATGACCAATGGCAGATTGATTTGATTGACCTGTCAAGGTATGCCAAGTGGAATAGTGGATACAAATATCTTCTTTGTGTGATTGATATATTCAGTAGAAGGGCATTTGTCGTTGCGATGAAGAAGAAATCAGATAGCACCGAAGCGATGAAGAAAGTATTAGATATAGAAAAACCAATCCTTATTCAAAGTGACAATGGAACAGAAATTTTAAACGGAGCATTTCAGCGATTATTAACATCCAAAGGTGTTCGGCATATCACGGTGGAAGTAGGCGACCACAAGCGACAAGGTATAATTGAACGATTCAATAGAACACTAGAGAACATCATTGCTCTTTACCAAGAAGCTCGGCGAACAAATACATATATTGATGTACTGGAAGATATTGTTTACAATTACAACCATACTTATCACCGAGGTATAAATGGTATTCCTCAGCAGTTGTACCTAGGCAATCCATCTATTGGAACAATGAATGTAAAAATAGAGAAGAATGCTATAGGTGTTGGTGACAAAGTTAGATTGCTAAAAACTAGGCAAGCATTTCGCAAAGGATATGAGCCAAAGTATAGTCAGTATATATAAGGTCATCAGTGGCAATGGCTATTCGTACTTTATTGCAGATGATGATGGTAATATTCTTCCAAAGGCATACAAATACTATGAACTACAACGTATTGAATCTACCCAACGGTTTCATACAGAATCTAGACAGAGAGAACCACGAATGACAAATATGGAACGTCGAAATAAAAGAGAATTGGAAGAATTGGGTAGAATTAGAGGTCCAGCTCATAAAAACGGAGAACATTAAGCGGAGCTTATTTTCTAAACCAACTGTATAAATGACATTCATTAGTTTCATTAAAACTCACCAAGCGTACATTCAATGTATTAAGAATTGGGATTCGTATTCAGTTGACGAACAAGAACAACTAAGGAAATGGTACCGAGATTACTATGCCAAAAACAAACAAGCTGAAAGGAAACGATATCGAGACTATTATGCTGCTAATACCGAGGCAGAGAAGGAGAGAGCTAAAAAGTACAAGAAAACTAAACAATCAGGAGACAATGTTTAGCTCAAAAACACACCCGATAATAATGAGATTTTCATAATAAACACAATAGTTGCAGAGATTTTCTATTTACAAGTTAATACAAAAGATACATTAATGTGGTGGAAATAGGTTTGAATGAATCTGTGCTGTCTATCACGAAGATATCAAGGAGTGTACAGCTAGAACTTTTTTCCACTGCGGTGGACATTTTCAGTACTTTGCTCTCCGTGAAAGAAAGTAGCAATGTCAGTTCCACCACTGATGACTTTATCATTATCACTGCAGTCTGAAGGAGTCATCGACTGACGAGGAACTACTTGTTGCGAAGGTTTTCCACTGCGGTGGAATTGTGTTCGTTTAAAACATTCATATCGTCGTCATCCATTTCATCATCAACACCCATCCAATAATGCTCAGAGTAGAAATTAGAAGAGTCCAAAGCTTAACACTCTTGAGACATAAACCATTCCTTGATTTTTGGAATCATACTTCTGAACACTCTAAAGGACACTGCCAGCGTTTGGAATTCCGGATACTTTGACATAAAGGCATAGTGCTCCATGTAGTAGTAGTAGGATGATTTGGAGATGCCAAGTCTGCTGTTGACATAGTCCAAGAAGCGTCCCTTGTGCCCATCCCCAAATGTTTCCAGTAGTTTCATCAAGGACCTTGCTATCAGCATTACTTGTTTTGATGCCAGTACATCGGTCGCTTTGAGTTGCTTCATATTCAATTGGATGGATTTCCACAGCATCCAATCCAGTAAAGTTGTATGAGGATGACTCATCCAGCACACTGAAAGATTGATGTCGTAGTGTAGCATTTCAATAAGAATGCTTTAGCCTTTTCAGTGTCTGTTTTGGTAGTTTCTGGTGTTCTCATTGACTGGTCAATTCCCTTCAATATAGACCGGACAAATTTGATGTCAATTTGAGTGATGATTGTCCAAGGTTATATTAGGTGCTTCTTGACTCAGTCAGTAAAACGGCTGTAATCACACATTTGACTCATTTGAAGTGCAGTTGTCATTTTTATACTCGGACACCACTGAAATGTTTTAAAATGTGAACTTTTTTGAATATGAATTAGTCTCAATTCCAATAATACGTCATTCCAAGCAGCCCATTTAACGTCCCTGACCTTGGAATTTTTTTTCTTTCCTTTAAAAAAAACAACAATGTTGAGAATAGTTCGTCACAGCAGCACCCTGGCCAAACTATGGGTGAAACATAATGGCAGTCAAGCCACTCGTGTCTACTGCTGGCTGCTTAAATATCAGTGACCTTGCCAAGGCCATCAAGCAGAAGTTCCCAAACCAATTCTCTGCCGTTGACTCCAACCAAATCTCTATCCATCAGTCACTCCAGGATGCTGCTCTTGAACCTGATCTTCCACTGCTGGTCTGTCCGCCAAATTACCTTTGATTGTCAAGACTCTGGGATCCTCTGCGCCGGCTCAGAAGACCATCTTCATTCAGGATATTGATGAAGAGTGCCGTCCTTTGGATAGCTTTTCCAAATATCTTGTTGAATCAAATGATGATTTGAAACAGATCCTCGAAGGAAAAGGCTCGGCTCTCTACCAGCTGTTCAATCCCAAGGACAAGATTATCAAGTTCAAGCAGTTGATTGATGGGGAAAAGTACAATGTATATTCTCGCTACGAACGGTCGTTTGCTGACGAAGTACGTTGGCAGCAGAATGAAGACAAAGCTATGGAGGAGGAAACTCACTTGGCCGTGAGGCGATTCCTTGCTACCCATCTTGGTCCTTCAGCTGTAGATATGCCAACGGACATTATGGCTGCAGACGGAAAAACCATTGTCCAGGAGTGGAATGCTGTCTTTAAAGATGGCGATGTCCTGTACTTATGTGAAGCCAAGCATAATATGACCGATAAGCAAGTGAACAAGCTCCCTGCAAGAATTCGCAAGTTCAAGGAGTTTCAAGCCAATGCCCAGCCAGAATTTCGAAATGTCACAAAATATGTTGGGGTGTTGTGTGGTACGTTGTTTCCAGAGGATATTAGAAAGATCGCACACCTTGGATTCATTTGCGTTTATCCATCAGGATATTGTTACGATGTCAAAAAGCCAGAGGATTTCATCATTGAACGTTAATTGTTGTTTGATAATAAAAATAGTTTTACCAAATTTTGAAAATAACAACTGAGTAGTCTTGCATAGAAACAAATATAACAAATTTCAGGTAATTAGATTCTGCTCAGATTCCAAGTCAAATTCAGATTCTAATTAGAAACTAAATGCGTTGAATGTCGGAAAAAATTATTTATGACGAAAGTTTGATATGAAATTATTATACTATTAACTTTTGACCATTTCAGCAGAGAATCTCGCCTAAAAACTGGTATCATCGGATGCCCTATATACTACTGACATGGCTCTTATCGATGGGGTTAAACCTGTTTTGATGGAACTGGAATTGATTGAACCATCACTATATCTATCGTATGATGATACTGCCCTCGATAAATTTGCCAATGCAGTATTTGCTTTTTTGGAAAAGCAATAATTGCTCTATATTGATTTTTTGATAAAGATGGAGTTTGGTTTTAATGCACAAATGATCTGGGTTGGTTCTAGGCTGGTTTATCCTATTTCGATACTATCAAGTGCTCACCAATGCAGCTAATTCTTTGCACGAATAAAATCAAATATGTCCAACTTTACTTTTACAGTTGTATTTTCAATTAAACTCCACTCTATTGTATCCTAAACTATCAGATATGTTTCCGTTCTAGTTCAAGAGAACAAGATCGCAGGTTTCGAGAATATACTTGTTTTCATTTCAATCACCAGGATACCAGTCAACTTTGTCAGTTCAAATGACCCAATGTTGTCCAGTAAACTGGCACAACCATTTCATAAAGTTGGTTTTGTATCATGTATTTTGACATCCTTATTTAATGTTCCATTTTACGTGAATATGTCGGTGATTTAAATCCTATCAACTTGTCCAAACATTGTTTTGCAAACCCTGACAGTATTTCATAGACTACAAAGTTGCATTCACTATAATACACTAAACCATGAATAACTTGCCAGAACGGGAGTTTCACACCATTGTTGCTGGTGGTGTAGCTCTTGCTGCTAATGCCAGTTTCATCAATGTCGTCTCTATGGCAGGTGTATTTCCAGGCAAGTGTTATGAACCGTGTATCTTGTCGCGCCATCTTCAGTTTGACTTGAATACATGATTGAAGTCTATCCTATCCTTGCATGTATTTCAATTCATAGTGCACAACACAATATATAGTGTTTATTTACCACTTGAATACATATTTCTTTGACCATTTTGCATATCAAATGCTCCAAACTCGCGTTAGTCTGACTCAAACTATTGATTGCTACAACACGCTTCTTGTATTCTAATGATTTGTTTTCATAATGCTATGGATTGTGTTATTGCAAAACACAATATTTTCTGATACCACAAACCAATTGGTGACTGCTCACTAAAACCTGTTCACATTGACACAATTATCAACTGAACCTATAGGTGTGACGGTCTCTCATGTCACTGGATCGGTTTCTCGGGTTGCTATATCGGCTGTTCAGCAAGATTGGGAAACATTTCTTTTGGTCGTATCTATTATTGTATCATTTACATTTGGATCGTTTATGGCTGGATTTATAGTGGGTGACAACCGATTCAAACTTGGTGCCAATTACGGGATAACACTGTGTATAGAATCTGCTGCGTTGTTTACATCGTTTATGTTTTTGCGTCGAGAGTTGGTATTGGGCGAATGGGCTGCAGCATTTGCTTGCGGATTACAAAACGCAATGGTGACTTCTTACTCTGGGTTGGCTGTTCGCACAACACACATGACAGGAATCGCTACAGATGTAGGAAATATTTTGGGTCAAGCGTGTCGATCTGATACCAAGGCCGAGTTATGGCGTCTCAAAGTTCATGTTCCTATTCTTTTTGGGTTTATTGCAGGTGGCATGTGTGGTCAAATCGCATGGCTTTCTATTCACGAATATTCTCTCCTTGTCCCGTGTATATTCACTGGTGGTGTTGCCGCTTTGTATCTCACTTTACCGTTTATCAAAGATGCGGCAGAACAAATTAAACACGCTCTTCCTCATGAACTCCATTTTATGGACAACTATGAAGGAGATCCTCGGAAATATCAAGAGTATCATAAGGAACAGTTGCTGAAGCAAGTAGATCACTATGCAAAAATTACTGGCAAGAATGTTGATGATGAAATTCGAAGGTTTTTGAATGATATGGTTGGAAACGATGAAATTGAAATGGGAGTATTGAATAGCGTATCCATCAGCAGTACTGGCAAAAGAGATAGTGGATCATCTAGACTGCTCAGTTCAAGACGTGGGCAATCTGCATATGGAGCAACAGATGAAGATGACGACTTACCTAAACAAATAAATATTTAAATTATAATCACATGGATCGAGTTTGATTATCAATCGATTGGTTGGGCATTTCAAGTGATTAAATGGTTTATACAGTCGTATTCACGCAAAATGGATCACCCAATACGAGTGTCAATATATAATAAACTGCCAATCTCATATGATGATTTACATTGCATTTACTGTACAACATTTTCATTGAGCTTTTTTACAAGTCTTTTGGTGATTGGCATGCAGAGTTGCATTCTCAAGACATGCAATTCTTGGTTTCTTGAACTAGAACGTAAACGTATCTGATTTTAGCATACGAATGTTTGTACAGTTTGATTGCCATCAAAACAGTTTAATCTATGCATTTCAGTACATCAATCTGGTGATTGTACAACGTATGACTACCAGAAATGAACAACTATTTCAGTTCAAAACTATCGTTTGTATGATATGATGGATGTTGCATCAGTCAAAAATGTCCATCAAGTCAATCTTTAATATGAGAGTGTAACAAGTATTCAACCAGTGTTTACTACAAACTAAAACAGTCACATTCATTGCAATACCAATACAAAACCATTCCATTTACATCATTATGGTGTAATTAAACGATGATCATTTGATATGTAGTCAGAATCCAAATGCATGTTACAACACTGCACCAACCAACTGTTTGAAACATACAGTATTCTAGCAGTATTCTACAAATTGTTGCTACTACATGATGATGCAGTTTACGTTAATTTGTGTGAATCAAATCGAGCTTATAGTTTAATTAGAGTTTAATGACATGCTCGTAATTGAATTAAACTATTCTGCGTGTCATGATTCGCATTAATATTGTATTGATGTGCAAGTATAAAAACATCTGATTTGGTGTATAACATGCTCGTTAATTTGTCTATTATGAAGTTTACTATTATTTCGACTGTGATTATCACTGCTTCTGCAGTCATTGCTGTTCCTGCCATCAATGACAGACTCCAGTTTAATGCACCGTCTATCAACCAAAATCAAAACACTGGTATCGATACTGGATCTGGATCTGGTCCTGGTCTGTCATCTGAGTCTGGTCTTGGATCTGAGTCTGAATCTGCCATTCAGGATGCAGCCAAAATCCCGATTTTTTCAGCTCCAACGTTTTCAAAACCAGTATTTCCACAAAACACTGCTGATACTCAAAACATTGATATTCCACATCAATCATCCGTCTGTTCAGTTGACGATTACGCAAACACCATCCAGAATTTGCAAAATGTAATCCAACAACAAATGTCAACCATCCGTGACATGCTGGATAGATTGCACGCATCCAGTATTCAACAACCAGCAATGCCTGATTCATCATTTGATTCATCGTTTGGTGCACGTCATGATGCATTGACTCGTTTGCATGATTTGAATGATCGTCTTGGCAACAATATGGTCAGATTCACGACTGCTAGTCCATTGGTTATGGATTCATGGTCTGATGTCAAGAGCGGTATGAAACCATCATGTGCCGGAATCAATGCGGCTTCTACATGTCAAGAAAATGCAATCAAGAGTGATGTGTCGTGTGGTGAAGACAAGTCTGCAGCAGTAGATCGAGCCAATGCAGTGCGTGGATTCATACGTGGCATTGCATTGCAAAAACTTGCATTGTTGGACTGTGCAGCATCTAATCTTGGACAGCAATATCAAGGTAACCAAAAAACACAGCTACTGCAGCAACTTGATCGTGTTCGTGAAGTCACGGCAAAACTTGAATTGCAATTCAAATCGCTATCATGTCGTGCCAAGCAACTAGGCAGCTGTGATGCCAAGATTGGTGAGTGTAAAGGTGTTCAAGATAATACACGTTTGGAACGACGATGGTGGGGAGCAGGATCAGGAGCTGGATATGGCGCGGGAGTTGGTGCAGGATATGGTGTAGGCATGTAATAATTGAATCTACCCATTTTTTGTTAGCACACCTAAAAAGCTTATTATACCCAGACCGGGAATTTTCCCATGCTTGATATATTTTTGCAATTCTGTTCACACTTTGACACAATAAACTCAACTTGCATGTATGTGAATTTGTAATATTGACTTGAAGGATGTTTAAGCTATTTTATTATTTGTTGGAATGGATTGTAAAGCTGTATTTGATTCGAATGTGGGAATAAAACCTTGCAGTTGAGGAATATAAAAGCCAATACACTATCTTTATTGATCAACCAATCTTGGCTATTTATAAAATGTATCTGTTTACTATTATAACTGCAGTGATGGTGCAGATCGCAGCAGCCATTCCATCTTATACTACTATGGGTTACACGACTGAAACGCGATTTGGGCACAGGTTGTCCATACACTCTTGATCAATATGGGACTGCTGCGATGCAGTTTCATACCACCATGCAGCAACAACAAACAGCCATTCAAGCACAAGTTCAGGCCACTGCTACTGCCATAGCAACCAATGGCGTAGCTATTGCTTCGGCCAATGCTGTTGGTGGTGCAGCCGCGGCACCAGTGGTTGATCCATCTGTATACTGGGCTCAGTGGCAGAACTGGAATACCAATCTGGCTAGTTATGGAAATGTTTTGTGGAATGCTGGTTGTTTGTCTACTTACTGGGACAACGATAGCAATTATTATAATGCAATGATTGCTCTGCAGCAAAATCTCGCACTTCAGGTAACTTTAAACTCGAAGGGTTGTGAGTTACTATTCTAAATATTAACATGTAAACCCATTATAGAATCAGGCTATTTGGAATAATATAGCCGCTGCTAATCAGCAAGCTGCAGCACATGCCAATGCGCTGTATCTACAGACTGCAACCCAAAATGCGCTGACAACATTCAATTCGGCAGCATGCCAGATTAATACAGCGTATGGAGCACAGTTGGGATGGAATAGTGTTTCGGGAACTTCATGGAACTGTTGAGGCTTATATTGAACTGAATTCCTTGGCATATCATCCAATATGCAGAATGATTAAATAAAGTTTGAAGTTGGCTCAGATCTTGTCGATATATTATCATGACATTGGCTGAGCGGTAAGTAGTGTTGGCTAGAATGATAGTATTCAGCCATTGCTACGTGTAAATGGTTTGTATTAACGATACTCATGCTGCATTCGCCTCAAGGTTTGCATTGATTGAAAGGGATAGAGCTGTTGCTGCCAAGACTCGAGCAGTTCATCCATCATCCTCTACAACTGTTCAGAAAAGACTTGAGCCATCCACTTTTAACAAAAGACTTGATGCAAAGACTGCTGCAACTCTCTTGAAGCAGCAACAACAGACTGGTCATAAAATGTCCAATTCTGCTGCCAGTATGATGACCAAGCAAAGTAATGGTCGTACTAAAGCATCCAAGACCATTTCAGTGGTCAAACCCCTTGTAAAGCGTCTTGGACCCAAACCAGGTCCAATTGAGAATCGTCTTGGCAAGCGGCTTATTGACCGGTTAGGTGATAAACCCACTGCTGCTGGAAAGACTAAAGCTGTATTACGCTCCAAGAAAGCACGAAAGGTATCCAAGACTATAGTATCCAACTCGACTCCTAAAAGCAAGACTCGAGGATGTGTTGCTAATATTGGCTCATCCAGTTATTCTGCAGCAGATATGATGGATGATGACGATTACAAATTTGGTCAAGCTGCAATATATTAATTCTCGATATTTCAAGATTATAATTAGACTGGTTCATTACTATGGTTGCAGCTGTGGAGTGGATCTCTATTGCAGTGTGGATGGATGCGCAATCATTACTGCACGATAAGCCTTCAACATGCTTCGACTCGTGCATTACAAAGTATCGGGTGAAATTGCAATAGATTCAAGTGGTGCATGCGTTGCTTGATCAACAGACTCACCCCAATCACTTGCCGGATCTTGTTGATCAGTAGTTGTTGCATACTCGATAGAAAGCCGAGCCGATTCCTTATTAGACCGTGTCGGCTTGTCCTTGTCTGAATCAAGACAAATGATGCTATCGGCTGCATATACTTTTTTCTCTGTGGACTCCTGTTTTTGCTGATGTGCACAATCGCACAAGTCTTTTAGCTCGTCTTTATGCGTATTGACATACTCGACGGCTGTACATGCCGCTGCTTTTTTGGCATCGCGTTGCCCAGTGCCGAGACATTGAGCCAATACCATGTTGTGATACGTGATAGTTGCGGTAGTACCTCCATGTAGACCATATTCATATCTGAATGTTTTGTTTTTAAAAATAGTTGGATTTCAGTACTTTTTGGCAATTGTATTCAACAGAAATGCAGACAATAGATTTGTAGTTGTCAAATTTACCCGACAAAAAACATACGTGTAATCTATCTTGACACATTTAAACAATGAATAGGACAAGGTTCGCAATTCAGCAACTGGGTTCTCGTATATCATTGATTCTCCACCAAACAGCGATGTGAATCGCCACCACCAAGGTGAGATCACTGTGATGTCAAACATGCTTTGCACGCAGTGTATATCAAATTGAGAATCTACAAATACAGCACCTAGCATGGACTCGTAAACATCACCTGCAGTTTTTGGTGCTGTATTTCCCTTGTTCCAAAACAATCGAGCAGAGGCAATTTGAGTAGCTGACGTCGATATTGGTAATGAAGTAGATGATTCAGATGCAAGATAGCCTTGAACCCATGCAGCAAACCGCCCGATTGCTGCTTCCATAGTCATATCTGTATGGCGTATATACTTTACCAACCCAATTTGAATCGACACACATGCCAGAAATTGATTGCAAACAAGCTCAGCGCGAAGTTTTGATAATCCACCTGGATTCAACGGTGGTGTAATTTTATACAAATGTTGCATTACAAGGTAAGAAAGCACTGCATCTCCTAAAAATTCAAGCCGTTGAAATATGCTACCCAGTTTTCCCGTTCCTGAATGGTTATAGTCCATGATATCAACGAGTTTATGCATACTGCTTACTCCACACACATCACGCACATCAAACCAGTTCAGTGATATGCGAGTGTTGCGGTTTGACCAAATCACAATCACACATATTGTCGACGTGAGCGTCTCTATTAAGGACACGCATTTAT
>NW_006281102.1:38478-42466 GCF_000203795.2 Batrachochytrium dendrobatidis JAM81 | reverse complement strand
AAAAATAGAGAAGAATGCTATAGGTGTTGGTGACAAAGTTAGATTGCTAAAAACTAGGCAAGCATTTCGTAGAGGATATGAGCCAAAATATAGTCAGTATATATAAGGTCATCAGTGGTAATGGCTATTCGTACTTTATTGCAGATGATGATGGTAATATTCTTCCAAAGGCATACAAATACTATGAACTACAACGTATTGAATCTACCCAACGGTTTCATACAGAATCTAGACAGAGAGAACCACGAATGACAAATAAGGAGCGTCGAAATAAAAGAGAATTGGAAGAATTGGGTAGAATTAGAGGTCCAGCTCATAAAAACGGAGAACATTAAGCGGAACTTATTTTCTAAACCAACTGTATAAATGACATTCATTAGTTTCATTAAAACTCGCCAAGCGTACATTCAATGTATTAAGAATTGGGATTCGTATTCCGTTGACGAACAAGAACAACTAAGGAAATGGTACCGAGATTACTATGCCAAAAACAAACAAGCTGAAAGGAAACGATACCGAGACTATTATGCTGCTAATACCGAGGCAGAGAAGGAGAGAGCTAAAAAGTACAAGAAAACTAAACAATCAGAGGACAATGTTTGGCTCAAAAACACACCCGATAATAATGAAATTTTCATAATAAACACAATAGTTGCAGAGATTTTCTATTTACAAGTTAATACAAAAGATACATTAATGTGGTGGAAATAGGTTTGAATGAATCGTGCTGTCTATCACGAAGATATCAAGGAGTGTACAGCTAGAACTTTTTTCCATCGTGGTGGACATTTTCAGTACTTTGCTCTCCGTGAAAGAAAGTAGCAATGTCAGTTCCACCACTGATGACTTTATCATTATCACTGCAGTCTGAAGGAGTCATCGACTGACGAGGAACTACTTGTTGCGAAGGTTTTCCACCGCGGTGGAATTGTGCTCGTTTAAAACATTCATATCGTTGTCATCCATTTCATCATCAACATTCATCCAGTAGTGTTCAGAGTAGAAATCAGAAGAGTCCAAAGCTTGACACTCTTGAGACATAAACCATTCCTTGATTTTTGGAATCATACTTTTAAACACTCTAAAGGACACTGCCAGCGTTTGGAATTTCGGATACTTTGACATAAAGGCATAGTGCTCCATGTAGTAGTAGTAAGATGATTTGGAGATGCCAAGTCTGCTGTTGACATAGTCCAAGAAGCGTCTCTTGTGCCCATCCCCAAATGTTTCCAGCAGTTTCATCAAGGACCTTGCTATCAGCATTACTTGTTTTGATGCCAGTACATCGGTCGCTTTGAGTTGCTTCATATTCAATCGGATTGATTTCCACAGCATCCAACCCAGTAAAGTTGTATGAGGATGACTCATCCAGCACACTGAGAGATTGATGTCGTAGTGTAGCATTTCAATAAGAATGATTTAGCCTTTTCAGTGTCTGTTTTGACAGTTTCTGGTGTTCTCATTGAACTGGTCCATTCCCTTCAATATAGACCAGACAAATTTGATGTCAATT
Source organism: Batrachochytrium dendrobatidis JAM81 (assembly GCF_000203795.2). NCBI lineage: Eukaryota > Fungi > Chytridiomycota > Chytridiomycetes > Rhizophydiales > Batrachochytrium > Batrachochytrium dendrobatidis. The sequence continues at coordinate 40,953 of NW_006281102.1, read as the reverse complement.
TGAGTGATGATTGTCCAAGGTTATATTAGGTGCTTCTTGACTCAGTCAGTAAAACGGCTGTAATCACACATTTGACTCATTTGAAGTGCAGTTGTCATTTTTATACTCGGACACCACTGAAATGTTTTAAAATGTGAACTTTTTTGAATATGAATTAGTCTCAATTCCAATAATACGTCATTCCAAGCAGCCCATTTAACGCCCCTGACCTTGCAATTTTTTTTCTTTCCTTTAAAAAAACAACAATATTGAGAATAGTTCGTCACAGCAGCACCCTGGCCAAACTATGGGTGAAACATAATGGCAGTCAAGCCACTCGTGTCTACTGCTGGCTGCAACAATATCAGTGACCTTGCCAAGGCCATCAAGCAGGAACTCCCAAACCAATTCTCTGCCGTTGACTCCAACCAAATCTCTATCCATCAGTCACTCCAGGATGCTCCACTTGAACCTGATCTTCCACTTGCGAGCATTTCCACTGCTGGTCTGTCCGCCAAATTACCTCTGATTGTCAAGACTCTGGGATCCTCTGCGCCGGCTCAGAAGACCATCTTCATTCAGGACATTGATGAAGAGTGCTATCCTTTGGATAGCTTTTCCAAATATCTTGTTGAATCAAATGATGATTTGAAACAGATCCTCGAAGGAAAAGGCTCGGCTCTCTACCAGCTGTTCAATCCCAAGGACAAGATTATCAAGTTCAAGCAGTTGATTGATGGGGAAAAGTACAATGTATATTCTCGCTACGAACGGTCGTTTGCTGACGAAGTACGTTGGCAGCAGAATGAAGACAAAGCTATGGAGGAGGAAACTCACTTGGCCGTGAGGCGATTCCTTGCTACCCATCTTGGTCCTTCAGCTGTAGATATGCCAACGGACATTATGGCTGCAGACGGAAAAACCATTGTCCAGGAGTGGGACGCTGTCTTTAAAGATGGAGATGTCCTGTACTTATGCGAGGCCAAGCATAATATGACCTTTGAGCAAGTGAACAAGCTCCCTGCAAGAATTCGCAAGTTCAAGGAGTTTCAAGCCAATGCCCAGCCAGAATTTCGAAATGTCACAAAATATGCTGGGGTGTTGTGTGGTACGTTGTTTCCAGAGGATATTAGAAAGAATGCACACCTTGGATTCATTTGTGTTTATCCATCAGGATATCGTTACGATGTCAAAAAGCCGGAGGATTTCATCATTGAACGTTAATTGTTGTTTGATAATAAAAATAGCTTTACCAAATTTTGAAAATAACAACTGAGTAGTCTTGCATAGAAACAAAATATAACAAATTTCAGGCAATTAGATTCTGCTCAGATTCTAAAAGTCAAATTCAGATTCTAATTAGAAACTAAATGCGTTGAATGTCGGAAAGAATTATTTATGACGAAAGTTTGATATGAAATTATTATACTATTAACTTTTGACCATTTCAGCAGAGAATCTCGCCTAAAAACTGGTATCATCGGATGCCCTATATACTACTGACATGGCTCTTATCGATGGGGTTAAACCTGTTTTGATGGAACTGGAATTGATTGAACCATCACTATATCTATCGTATGATGATACTGCCCTCGAGAAATTTGCCAATGCAGTATTTGCTTTTTTGGAAAAGCAATAATTGCTCTATACTGATTTTTTGATAAAGATGGAGTTTGGTTTTAATGCACAAATGATCTGGGTTGGTTCTAGGCTGGTTTATCCTGTTTCGATACTATCAAGTGCTCACCAATGCAGCTAATTCTTTGTACGAATAAAATCAAATATGTTCAACTTTACTTTTACAGTTGTATTTTCAATTAAACTCCACTCTATTGTATCCTAAACTATCAGATATGTTTCCGTTCTAGTTCAAGAGAACAAGATCGCAGGTTTCGAGAATATACTTGTTTTCATTTCAATCACCAGGATACCAGTCAACTTTGTCAGTTCAAATGACCCAATGTTGTCCAGTAAACTGGCACAACCATTTCATAAAGTTGGTTTTATATCATGTATTTTGACATCCTTATTTAATGTTCCATTTTACGTGAATACGTCGGTGATTTAAATCCTATCAACTTGTCCAAACATTGTTTTGCAAACCCTGACAGTATTTCATAGACTACAAAGTTGCATTCACTATAATACGCTAAACCATGAATAACTTGCCAGAACGGGAGTTTTACACCATTGTTGCTGGTGGTGTAGCTCTTGCTGCTAATGCCGGTTTCATCAATGTCGTCTCTATGGCAGGTTATTTCCAGGCAAGTGCCATGAACCGTGTATCTTGTCGCGCCATCTTCAGTTTGACTTGAATACATGATTGAAGTCTATCCTATCCTTGCATGTATTTCAATTCATAGTGCACAACACAATAAAGTGTTTATTTACCACTTGAATACATATTTCTTTGACCATTTTTCATATCACATACTCCAAACTCGCGTTAGTCTGACTCAAACTATTGATTGCTACAACACGCTTCTTGTATTCTAA
>NW_006281102.1:36477-38270 GCF_000203795.2 Batrachochytrium dendrobatidis JAM81 | reverse complement strand
TGGTCGTATCTATTATTGTATCATTTACATTTGGATCGTTTATGGCTGGATTTATAGTGGGTGACAACCGATTCAAACTTGGTGCCAATTACGGGATAACACTGTGTATAGAATCTGCTGCGTTGTTTACATCGTTTATGTTTCTGCGTCGAGAGTTGGTATTGGGCGAATGGGCTGCAGCATTTGCTTGCGGATTACAAAACGCAATGGTGACTTCTTACTCTGGGTTGGCTGTTCGCACAACACACATGACAGGAATCGCTACAGATGTAGGAAATATCTTGGGTCAAGCGTGTCGATCCGATACCAAGGCCGAGTTATGGCGTCTCAAAGTTCATGTTCCTATTCTTTTTGGGTTTATTGCAGGTGGCATGTGTGGTCAAATCGCATGGCTTTCTATTCACGAATATGCTCTCCTTGTCCCGTGTATATTCACTGGTGGTGTTGCCGCTTTGTATCTCACTTTACCGTTTATCAAAGATGCGGCAGAACAAATTAAACACGCTCTTCCTCATGAACTCCATTTTATGGACAACTATGAAGGAGATCCTCGGAAGTATCAAGAGTATCATAAAGAGCAGTTGCTGAAGCAAGTAGATCACTATGCAAAAATTACTGGCAAGAATGTCGATGATGAAATTCGAAGGTTTTTGAATGATATGGTTGGAGACGATGAAATTGAAATGGGAGTATTAAATAGCGTATCCATCAGCAGTACTGGCAAAAGAGATAGTGGATCATCTAGACTGCTCAGTTCAAGACGTGGACAATCTGCATATGGAGCAACAGATGAAGATGACGACTTACCTAAACAAATAAATATTTAAATTATAATCACATGGATCGAGTTTGATTATCAATCGATTGGTTGGGCATTTCAAGTGATTAAATGGTTTATACAGTCGTATTCACGCAAAATGGATCACCCAATACGAGTGTCAATATATAATAAACTGCCAATCTCATATGACGATTTACATTGCATTTACTGTACAACATTTTCATTGAGCTTTTTTACAAGTCTTCTGGTGATTGGCATGCAGAGTTGCATTCTCAAGACATGCAATTCTTGGTTTCTTGAACTAGAACGTAAACGTATCTGATTTTAGCATACAAATGTTTGTACAGTTTGATTGCCATCAAAACAGTTTAATCTATGCATTGCAGTACATCAATCTGGTGATTGTACAACGTATGACTACCAGAAATGAACTATTTCAGTTCAAAACTATCGTTTGTATGATATGATGGATGTTGCATCAGTCAAAAATGTCCATCAAGTCAATCTTTAATATGACAGTGTAACAAGTATTCAACCAGTGTTTACTACAAACTAAAACAGTCACATTCATTGCAATACCAATACAAAACCATTCCATTTACATCATTATGGTGTAATTAAACGATGATCATTTGATCTGTAGTCAGAATCCAAGTGCATGTTACAACACTGCACCAACCAACTGTTTGAAACATACAGTATTCTAGCAGTATTCTACAAATTGTTGCTACTACATGATGATGCAGTTTATGTTAATTTGTGTGAATCAAATCAAGCTTATAGTTTAATTAGAGTTTAATGACATGCTCGTAATTGAATTAAACTATTCTGCGTGTCATGATTCGCATTAATATTGTATTGATGTGCAAGTATAAAAACATCTGATTTGGTGTATAACATGCTCGTTAATTTGTCTATTATGAAGTTTACTATTATTTCGACTGTGATTATCACTGCTTCTGCAGTCATTGCTGTTCCTGCCATCAATGACAGACTCCAGTTTAATGCACCG
>NW_006281102.1:35507-36296 GCF_000203795.2 Batrachochytrium dendrobatidis JAM81 | reverse complement strand
AAAACACTGCTGATACTCAAAACATTGATATTCCACATCAATCATCCGTCTGTTCAGTTGACGATTACGCAAACACCATTCAGAATTTGCAAAATGTAATCCAACAACAAATGTCAACCATCCATGACATGCTGGATAGATTGCACGCATCCAGTATTCAACAACCAGCAATGCCTGATTCATTGTTTGATTCATCGTTTGGTGCACGTCATGATGCATTGACTCGTTTGCATGATTTGAATGATCGTCTTGGCAACAATATGGTCAGATTCACGACTGCTAGCCCATTGGTTATGGATTCATGGTCTGATGTCAAGAGCGGTATGAAACCATCATGTACTGGAATCAATGCGGCTTCTACATGTCAAGAAAATGCAATCAAGAGTGATGTGTCGTGTGGTGAAGACAAGTCTGCAGCAGTAGATCGAGCCAATGCAGTGCGTGGATTCATACGTGGCATTGCATTGCAAAAACTTGCATTGTTGGACTGTGCAGCATCTAATCTTGGACAGCAATATCAAGGTAACCAAAAAACACAGCTACTGCAGCAACTTGATCGTGTTCGTAAAGCCACGGCAAAACTTGAATTGCAGTCCAAATCGCTATCATGTCGTGCCAAGCAACTAGGCAGCTGTGATGCCAAGATTGGTGAGTGTAAAGGTGTTCAAGATAATACACGCTTGGAACGACGATGGTGGGGAGCAGGATCAGGAGCAGGATATGGTGCAGGAGTTGCTCCGGGATATGGTGTAGGCATGTAATAATTGAATCTACCCATTTTTTGTTAGC
>NW_006281102.1:2500-35380 GCF_000203795.2 Batrachochytrium dendrobatidis JAM81 | reverse complement strand
AGGATGTTTAAGCTATTTTATTATTTGTTGGAATGGATTGTAAAGCTGTATTTGATTCGAATGTGGGAATAAAACCTTGCAGTTGAGGAATATAAAAGCCAATACACTATCTTTATTGATCAACCAATCTTGGCTATTTATAAAATGTATCTGTTTACTATTATAACTGCAGTGATGGTGCAGATCGCAGCAGCCATTCCATCTTATACTACTATGGGTTACACGACTGAGAAACGCGATTTGGGCACAGGTTGTCCATACACTCTTGATCAATATGGGACTGCTGCGATGCAGTTTCATACCACCATGCAGCAACAACAAACAGCCATTCAAGCACAAGTTCAGGCCACTGCTACTGCCATAGCAACCAATGGCGTAGCTATTGCTTCGGCCAATGCTGTTGGTGGTGCAGCCGCGGCACCAGTGGTTGATCCATCTGTATACTGGGCTCAGTGGCAGAACTGGAATACCAATCTGGCTAGTTATGGAAATGTTTTGTGGAATGCTGGCTGTTTGTCTACTTACTGGGACAACGATGGCAATTATTATAATGCAATGATTGCTCTGCAGCAAAATCTCGCACTTCAGGTAACTTTAAACTCGAAGGGTTGAGTTACTATTCTAAATATTAACATGTAAACCCATTATAGAATCAGGCTATTTGGAATAATATAGCCGCTGCTAATCAGCAAGCTGCAGCACATGCCAATGCGCTGTATCTACAGACTGCAACCCAAAATGCGCTGACAACATTCAATTCGGCAGCATGCCAGATTAATACAGCGTATGGAGCACAGTTGGGATGGAATAGTGTTTCGGGAACTTCATGGAACTGTTGAGGCTTATATTGAACTGAATTCCTTGGCATATCATCCAATATGCAGAATGATTAAATAAAGTTTGAAGTTGGTTCAGATCTTGTCGATATATTATCATGACATTGGCTGAGCGGTAAGTAGTGTTGGCTAGAATGATAGTATTCAGCCATTGCTACGTGTAAATGGTTTGTATTAACGATACTCATGCTGCATTCGCCTCAAGGTTTGCATTGATTGAAAGGGATAGAGCTGTTGCTGCCAAGACTCGAGCAGTTCATCCATCATCCTCTACAACTGTTCAGAAAAGACTTGAGCCATCCACTTTTAACAAAAGACTTGATGCAAAGACTGCTGCAACTCTCTTGAAGCAGCAACAACAGACTGGTCATAAAATGTCCAATTCTGCTGCCAGTATGATGACCAAGCAAAGTAATGGTCGTACTAAAGCATCCAAGACCATTTCAGTGGTCAAACCCCTTGTAAAGCGTCTTGGACCCAAACCAGGTCCAATTGAGAATCGTCTTGGCAAGCGGCTTATTGACCGGTTAGGTGATAAACCCACTGCTGCTGGAAAGACTAAAGCTGTATTACGCTCCAAGAAAGCAGGAAAGGTATCCAAGACTATAGTATCCAACTCGACTCCTAAAAGCAAGACTCGAGGATGTGTTGCTAATATTGGCTCATCCAGTTATTCTGCAGCAGATATGATGGATGATGACGATTACAAATTTGGTCAAGCTGCAATATATTAATTCTCGATATTTCAAGATTATAATTAGACTGGTTCATTACTATGGTTGCAGCTGTGGAGTGGATCTCTATTGCAGTGTGGATGGATGCGCAATCATTACTGCACGATAAGCCTTCAGCATGCTTCGACTCGTGCATTACAAAGTATCGGGTGAAACTGCAATAGATTCAAGTGGTGCATGCGTTGCTTGATCAACAGACTCACCCCAATCACTTGCCGGATCTTGTTGATCAGTAGTTGTTGCATACTCGATAGAAAGCCGAGCCGATTCCTTATTAGACCGTGTCGGCTTGTCCTTGTCTGAATCAAAACAAATGATGCTATCGGCTGCATATACTTTTGTCTCTGTGGACTCCTGTTTTTGCTGATGTGCACAATCACACAAGTCTTTTAGCTCGTCTTTGTGCATATTGACATACTCGACGGCTGTACATGCCGCTGCTTTTTTGGCATCGCGTTGCCCAGTGCCGAGACATTGAGCCAATACCATGTTGTGATACGTGATAGTTGCGGTAGTACCTCCATGTAGACCATATTCATATCTGAATGTTTTGTTTTTAAAAATAGTTGGATTTCAGTACTTTTTGGCAATTGTATTCAACAGAAATGCAGACAATAGATTTGTAGTTGTCAAATTTACCCGACAAAAAACATACGTGTAATCTATCTTGACACATTTAAACAATGAATAGGACAAGGTTCGCAATTCAGCAACTGGGTTTTCGTATATCATTGATTCTCCACCAAACAGCGATGTGAATCGCCACCACCAAGGTGAGATCACTGTGATGTCAAACATGCTTTGCACGCAGTGTATATCAAATTGAGAATCTACAAATACAGCACCTAGCATGGACTCGTAAACATCACCTGCAGTTTTTGGTGCTGTATTTCCCTTGTTCCAAAACATTCGAGCAGAGGCAATTTGAGTAGCTGACGTCGATATTGGTAATGGAGTAGATGATTCAGATGCGAGATAGCCTTGAACCCATGCAGTAAACCGCCCGATTGCTGCTTCCATAGTCATATCTGTATGGCGTATATACTTTACCAACCCAATTTGAATTGACACACATGCCAGAAATTGATTGCAAACAAGCTCAGCGCAAAGTTTTGATAATCCACCTGGATTCAACGGTGGTGTAATTTTATACAAATGTTGCATTACAAGGTAAGAAAGCACTGCATCTCCTAAAAATTCAAGCCGTTGAAACATGCTACCCAGTTTTCCCGTTCCTGAATGGTTATAGTCCATGATATCAACGAGTTTATGCATACTGCCTACACCACACACATCAAACTGGTTTAGTGATATGCGAGTATTGCGGTTTGACCAAATCACAATCACCCATATTGTCGACTGTCCAACTCGTTGACATTCAAACCGTGCCATCACTAGTCACAATATAATGGTTGACTGGTTCGTTTGATTGACCTGACATATTGACACTTTGTAAACCTTGACTTGATTCATCAACTTGGATATTCATATAATATTGGGTTTGTATCATCACGTTGGACTCGTTATCAAACACCTTGATGTGTCCATGCAACACAAACTCGATATACACACATTAGTTACTGTTTGACATGAGTGGGCCAATCATACATACCAGACAATGCAACTGTATTAGTTGTATGATACAATCGATCATGGTTGATTCATCACTATCAAATATCAAATGTTGATCACGTATACATTGATTTGTAATTGCATGGTCCGTTGGTAATGCACACTATGATATGATTGACAAGTTGTTGCTTTGCAGTAATCAAATGTGCATCACCTGTAACATTGGATGCAATTGACGAGTCGTAACCGCCAGTCAACAATCATTGATATGTTGGTGATTGTATTGACTACATGATTGGTATTGATTAGCTGTCATGATCGATTGGTGGACAATACAATCCACATTGATTATGACGTGTCGCAACTGGTTGATATATGCAGACTCGACTGATGATCGACTATATGTTGATGAGTAACTCTGTCACTGTTGGTTTGGATTGGTCATTGCTACCGCTTGTATACGCAGTGTATACATGTGTGATGTATTGAATATCGGTGTTGTGTATGTTGAACCTGTTGGACAATATATTGTCATGTCGCATCAAATCGCACTACATTTAGACTGCAATCATTGATTCGTTGGTTTAGTGATCGACTCGACTCACATTCGACTTGTGGTCACAAATATGCATTGCTGATTGACACGCATATATCGACATGTATCAGACTCGGACATGGTGTATATCAGTTGAATATACCAACCACTGATGCAATTGATGATGATCGATTAGTCAATCAATTCAATATCAACACCAATGTCAGTCCATTACCATATGAATACTTGCAGTTGTGACTTGTATTCAGTCAGTAATGTTGTTGTATGTCGCGACTTGGTGCAACATACAGCATGATATATTGGTCAATTGTATTGCAACACGGTCAATGGCATGCTGGTGATTTGTTGTACTGCCTGACTGTATATATGGTGTCGATCAGTGTCAATCAGTAATGCAGATTTGTATTGATCATGACTTGTGTGCAGTGATCTGGCAGTATCGTGATGTATGATATCATGATCAATGCAAAACATCATTTGATCAAACACGATAATTGTGGTTGTGATTACAATCTATAATTGGATGTGGAATACAATCACAATGACAATTGGCAGGATATTGAGTGACTTTGAAATAACCATTATTGGTAGTTCAATCTGGATATACACAAAAACAACCGACTGTTGCATAGACTGTATTTGAATTTGCATGATAGCGAGTCGTTGGATAACCCGACCTGTATACAAATTGACTGATAAATGACAAATGGGACCAATCTAAACAGTGCACAGATGGATGCTGGTCAAAAAACATGACCAATTGAACAATCAGTCAAATACTTGGCATACAATGACAGTGTATGCTGTATTAATGGATTGTAGATGCGATGATAATTATCCATAATGGCACTACCTGATCACTGGATACATGACCGCAATTGGAGAGATCAACACAGCATACTACCGAGGTTAATTATACACCAACAACGATGCTTGTATATTGATTCGCCCTACATGGTGTATTTGGCTTTTTCTAAATACCCATTTGGAGATTGCTGATTGTCACCCTTGAAGCTGCCGTCATTATAAAACGGCAATCATGTACCAGATTCAACCCATTTTCATCACACTACTCGATACAATGCTGATTACTCTAGAATGCGTTACAAGCGGTTGCTGCAGTTCGACTTGCATTAGAATCACCAGTTGAAATTGCCAGTCAATCAAACAATAGGCTATCAAAACGATCACCCGTTGAGCTGGGTGGTGATATTAACAAATGCTACACAATTAAAGTCAATGTTGATGAAGTCAATGTATGTATCATGCCATTTATTGTAATGTGTGTGATATGTCCAAACCGTGCATGTATTGTATCAGTTTAATATGGTATACTGCTGCAAATATCATGATTATCACATTCCATTGGTGTGTGATCATATTGCACCAATCAACCAGTATACGATCACTGCATACATCAACATGTGCATAATGACCATATTGTTGGCATTGTATATTCAACATGTGATACTTGACACACGACAGAGTTGATACTGCGACTGATGTGTGTGATCAGTCAAGCTATTGATGCAACCATTTTGATACCACAATCAACGAGTCAAACCAGTCAAATTGGTCGGATCTGATATCAACACACATGACTATTGTTGGTATTGGTATTGCATGTGCCAATACGACATGTCAAGAAATATCATATCGACACAATACACACATGCATGTCAGCATCATCAATGTGTACAACTATGCAATATACAATCAACTGTATTGTATTGATTGGGAAATACAAGTGTCAATGTACAATATGATATCATGCCAATCAAGACTGTGTACAATAATCAGATATAATGCATGCACATACAAATTTATTGTAAATTAAACCATAATGGCAATTGAATCGGTTGAAACAAGTCCAGATTGACATTCAAATCAATTGGATGGATCGTCATGTTTGGGTCGTTTAAAGAATGATTTCAATTCATCCACAAGCTTGGAAACCCTTTTCCGTTTATTGGAAGTACTCTTCCGATTGGATCCAGATTCAGATAGTGTATCCAATGACGATTGCGAGTCTTGACGTTGTTGATCACCATGATTCTGACCAAGATCCTTGTATTTTGATAATTGTTCTTCAAGGTAATCTTTAACGGAAGGCGTTTCTTTGATAAGCAAAAGTTGGTAATTAAATAAATCAGGATTCAGAGGGGTTCCGAAAACGAGACTCACAATCTGTTTATCGGCCTCCCATTTTTTTTCTGCAAGATGACCAATCTCGGACTCGCACTCATCAAGATCTTTTCGAAGTTTGACAAGTTTGGATCTTTGGTCTTCAAGATCAAGCTTAGTCTTCTCAATGTCACCATATTTTGGATTGCCATTGCCTTTTTGAGATTGATATTTCAGAATTTCAAGATCTTTTTCCACGCCCAGTACCACGTCATATTGACTGTCATATTGAGATTTTAACGGCCAATATATTTTGCTTTGCTGATTACGAGCATCCTGTAACTCTACGTATTTGTCGAGTAAATGCTTGACGTTATCTGGAAGTGCATCAAGAGCACCCAAGCCTATACCGTTTGGATTAGGAACTATCCAAAGACTATATTCAGTACTTGTAGTTGCACTGGGAATGACGGTTGAAGTGCTAGTTTCAACATCTGTAGTTGCACTGGGGTTGACTGGGCTGGCTGTAGTAACCGAGAGGGCAAGCAAGATCGATGACAATACAGCAACTGCGAGTCTCATTCTACTGGTTTGGTTGAGCAAGTTGTAATGTCATCCAACAGGTCGGTTTTTGAACCATGTTTATATCCATTACTGAATAAATGGTATTAAAAGCATATCCCTTGAATAACCGTCCTAAGGGCTTGTGTTGTTGTCAGGGTTGATATTGATTTGTTATCAATGCCAAACTTTGAAGGGATATCCCTTTATATGACGATCCACAATTTTGATTAAACCGCCACCTGTGTATTCAAATATCATATGGTTGATTATGCAGCTTCACTCTGAAAAGGGTTATGGTCAAGGGTTAGGGTTAAGAAATGAGTATAAACTGAGACTGAAATGAGTTGACACTCGGCTATTAGTTGGTCATCAATATTGTTGTGATATTTCATGCTTGTTAAAATAGCAAGTGATTGGCATGATTCAACGTACAAGTAGTGTATAGTGAGCATCGGATGATACCGTTTTACTTGAACAAGAGTGCTAAATCCGTTGGAATAATTGTAATTTAGTCGTCTATTTCTGTACTACATTTTACACCCTCATTGTTACACAACATCAAATGTCTGCAAAGGAAACAGCTGGAAATGGAATGCGTTTGTAGAAATAGGAAACATCATACACAAAATGACAGCAATATTGCGTACATACAAATCAAAGTATGCTATCATGATTGCCAACGGATTGATTGAAAACAACTTTATATCCAACTTGCCCATCAACAACCAACAACTCTGTTGGAGTTTTGTGTAATCTGATTTATATTAATTTAAATGGAGGTGTGTGTGTATGATCTGTAACTGTTAGTAGTTGACAGAAAATAACAAATCAAAAGTGTAATGGGAGTTGCACAGTAATTCAGGATCAGCAGACTTGGTTTTTTCAATGATAATGAAAAGATGTAATAAAACAATAATATGTTGAAATGGTTGGAAGAGTCATTTATTAATAAATATGAGTTATAGTCAGTCTTGTAGTAATTGATTGTTTGTATCTTGGTGACACGAACAAGTAGAATGTATGATGAGCAATCAGAAAAGTAAATTGATCAATAGGTGTAATTCCTATTGTTTACCAAGTCAAATAGTGGAATTATGGCACACAAACATTGGTGATACGAGTCCCTTGGATCATCACATATTACCATTTAGTATCCCGCATGGATACTCGACACATTTGGTAATCATACATTGTATGGTCACCAAGTTTGAACCCACATTCATGTATTGTGTTGGACTGTCAATATTGTCCATACAACTCTGTACACATTTGTTGTATTCTGAATCACGGATACGATTGCAATCTAGTTCAACAACAATCATGACACATGTCAGTAATGCAACCATGCATGTCAATCACCAACAACACCACTGTATTGTCAACCATGACATGACACTGGCTGTTTATTACACACCAACACTGTTAGTGTTCCGTTTACATGACTAGACTGCAAGTTGTCGTATTCGTTTGTGTAGATTTGAAATTGTTAGTAATCGAGTTTTGACATTCAATTCGTGCTGTTTTTGTATATTTTTGTATATTGCTGGACATTCAACTCAACGTCTTGTTCCAAAGTAGACATGTGTTTGATGTCATGTTTGTATAATCGAAACAGGAATCCAGTTTGACAAGTAAATGCTGCAAGACTCTTGACAATCAGTCATGTACAGTATTGAGTCGGATGTTCATACTATTGATAGCATGACAATTGTCAGTTCAAGAGTTCTGTTGAAGCTTTCTAATCATTGGCAATACTTTGAGTTGGCGTATTGAAAGTATTACAGTTGGCATAAAGTATTGATACTGCTGATATGACCATCAATCCATACTGCATTGAACAGGACTGCAACACAGTATCATATCACTAGATCAAGTGTTGAAGCAGCCGTTTGAAGGATTTTACCACTAATATTTGACCAGCTGTTGTGTGGATAAACTGTTACCCTATACTGACCGTAACTTGAAACTGACTGAATATGCCAATCGATCTTGACATATTCTTTAGTATATGGGTCAGGGTCACCAGTCCTTGACTATGAGTCCTGTTTCATTCAATGGCTGAAGAGTTGTGCATAAAACAGCCTACACATGAGTATATGTGCTACATATACCTAAATAGCAGTTGCGTTGTTGCTGCGTAAGCTTATATAACCCTTGTGTCTTGATTATATATTTAATCGCTATGAAGGTATGGTCCATATCCACAACTGACCCATTCATTACCAAGAATTGTCCTACTAATTGACAAGCTTTATCACATTCATTTTGGTCGACAGGATGAAATTCATATCGACTATTGTGTTGTCACTGTTGTCGGTGACAGTCAGTGCAGTAGTCATTGATAGTCCGTCTGCCAGCAAATCAGAACCTGTAAAAGAATGTTCAACACACATGCAGCAACACACTGGTATTTGCGCTTCAACTGGAACAGAGCAACAATCAACTGGAACCAATCATGATGTAGCTCAGTCGACTATAGATCCCGATGATTCAGACAGCTCTGTTGAACAGTCCAATGAATTATCGTCATACTCTTAGTCCAAACAGTCAGATGATGATATATTTGACAACACACTATACGACGACGTCTGTCATCTTCCTAAAAACTATATCCCAGAGAATGAACGGCCCATTCTCACACCTCAGCAAAAACTGGATAGAGTCGAAAAAATAATGAAGAATATGGGTATGGAAATTCCAACTGATGTTGGAGACGGATATCCGCACAAGATGAGCACCAAGGCAAAGGAAAGAATACTAGAAACTAAACAAAAGGAGCGTAGAATGAGCTCATCTGATAAAAAGAATTTGAAGATGCTGAAGCTAGGAAGATTATGGGTGTGTCGCAAGTTGGCTCTTGAACCTCTCGAAGAAAAATCAATCAGAGTTGTATCTGAACCTACTCCAGAATTAAAATCCATCTTGAAACCTGGATCTACTTTTAAACCCCACGGCTCAAAACACGATCATTCTAAAAAACATCATCAGAAATCAAGTCACGATGCTGGTTCAAGGGAAGCTAAAGTGCACTTTGTACCAACAACTAAAATTGCTAGATATTCAAGTGAATCTAGTGTACTGCAAGAATATGATATTCAACTTCCTTCATTACGTTCAAAGTTTAATAGATTCAAACGACAAATGCTGAGGTTCATTGGATATAAAAAGTCTACTTGAATATTTCTACACAAACCACCATAACTAAAAGTGCATGGTAAATCAATGTTTGGATAATAAACTGCTTGGTAATTCAATTTCATTGTAAAACTGGAATCACGCTATCAACAACCTCGTTTAGAATATGTTGTACTGCAGTGTGTATTATATGATTTATACTGTCAATTTGCATTTGTCATGTAAGCATTCAGTCTTGTTTGTCCAATAAACACCTTGCATTGTCACCACCATTTCCAATGTAATAGTATGCTTGAATTGATCATATTGCACCAATCAGCTACTGTGCACTGAATGTATCAGATGGTGTCATGAAATGGTGGATAATATTCATAATTGAAGTATTGGCAGTCAGTGATTGAATGATACGATCGAATACCGCTGATCACTTTGTTGGTGACCAGTATCACATGTGGTCAATACCAATATGTTGCACAACAGTCATTCAAACAGGTTGGAGCATGCCACATTGTAGCAATGCAATCAAATTGGTACAACACATGTCAACATACATGTAGTGTAGTGTATTATACACTAGTAGTGATGATTCAACTAACGACATGCATGGTTGTAATATTATACGTGAAACCACATGTTCATGTTCATGTCCATGATTATGGTGACATACAGCATTACAATAATGGGTCAGCAACAATGTGATGGAACTGGATGCGTAATATCAAAACCATGTCCAGAATATGTGATATAACAACA
The DNA here is from genome assembly GCF_000203795.2 of Batrachochytrium dendrobatidis JAM81. Lineage (NCBI taxonomy): Eukaryota > Fungi > Chytridiomycota > Chytridiomycetes > Rhizophydiales > Batrachochytrium > Batrachochytrium dendrobatidis. The sequence goes on along the minus strand of NW_006281102.1, from coordinate 25,106 downwards.
ACTTGCAGCCATATTGACATAAATGGACCACCAAATAACAGTGTTGGCATGCAACTGTTGTTTGCATTACTGATATATGCCATGATTATTGTTGAACTAGATTGCAATCGTATCTGTGATTCAAAATACAACAGAAACAACAAACGCCGGTTCAAGACTATTTCAGTTTAAATCATAGTTTGTGAGCATCATATCACTGACACTGTTTATAATAATTCATAATGTATATCGAATCAACAGTCAATGTCAAGTACAAAACTACAACCAATATTCAGCATTGTTTATTCCAAACCAACAGTCAATCACTGCAAGATAATGTTCAACTCTACATCAATGCGATTGTATACCATTTTGGTTTTAGCTGTAAATTTGAGCCATTTCGATTTGTCCAAATTTTGCTTGTAATCTGTGCGATTTGTTGTGGATTCAGTGCAAAGGTGAACAGATCTGATATTTCTACTCGAGATACTGGAGTGTCTTGATTGAATGCACTTTAACAAAACAGTCAATACTCTGCTGTTTTGTTGGATCACATCAATTGATATACTCTTGGATACTCGTGACTAGTTTACTGTGCTGTATTTGTTAGACATTGATTGTGATCTAGTTGAATGCCACGGATAGCAACAATTGACATGACAGTGGACACTATTGGACATGTGCACTGCAATGTGACTGTCAGCAACCATCACCATCAGTGTGTATCATGTGTTTAAAAAGTACTCGCATGCATTGGATTCAACACCACGTTTGTGATTGGGTTTGATCTGGATTGTATTGGTGGTGTTGTTTTGCATATATCAGTAGATTGTGTGCTGATTTGAATGACATGATCATCCATTGTGGTTCATGTATACGATGACAATTTGACCTGTTGACACGGCCAGTTTGTTGAACGACCTGCCAATCTCCAATTCAATTATAGTACAATGTCACTCATTCAGTGTAGCAGCGACAGTTTGCCGAGTTTGGTATTGATCATGTTGTGACACAATCAGCAGTGTTTGATGTATACAGTCTACATTAACCTAAAATGACTGTGCAGTCATACCAACGGAAGAATCATGGTTTGAAACACTGAAACAACAGGCTGTTTGATGCTGTTGTGTCCGAGTGATCAAATACATGACCAATTGGACAATCAGTCAAGTATTTGGTATACAGTGACAGTATATGCTGTAGTGATGGATTGTATATGTGATGATAACTATCCATAATCAGGGTGACACTACCTGACCACTGCATACATGACCGCAATTGGAGATGAACACAGTATACTACTGAAGTTGATTTTCCACCAACAGCGATACTTGTATATCGATCCACCCTACAGGGTGTTTCTGGGTTTGTTCACCCTACATGGTGCTTGGCTTTTTCTGATCAGATTTGAAAGGTGCCGATTGTCACCCTTGAAACTGCCGTCATTATAAAACAGCAGTCATGTATCAGATTCAATCCATTTTCATTACACTACTCGATACAATGTTGATTACTCTAGAATGCGTTATACTTGCGTTACAAGCGGTTGCTGCAGTTCGACTTGAATTAGAATCACCAATTGAAAGTGCCAGTCAATCAAACAATAGGCTGTCAAAACGATCACCCGTTGAATTGGGTGGTGATATTAACAAATGTTACAGAATGAAATTCAATATTTATGGAATCAATGTATGTATCATGTCATGCATTGTAGTTTAATATCAATTTGCACCACGTTGAATCAATCTCACACTTGTTTAAAATAGTTGAATTTACAAGTCGATTCAGTAATGTCTGATACGATCGTACCATATCCTACTTCAAAAAACAACTTAGGTTTGGATATACTAAGTATTACAAGTGGGAGGCTCGTTACTATAGAGTACAAAGGCAAAGAGTATAGAGGAGTTAGTTTCACAGCCACTGTGACGATTCCGGGTACTAGTATAACTGACATTGGGTTACCAGTAGTAGCAGTTGAAAAACAATCGCCAGATATAGTTGGTATCAGTCCAAATTTTGATGGAGTATTTGGGATTGGTTATCCCTCGTTGTCAAAGCGTCGTCCACAAACCACTGTGTTGGATGTTTTGTACAATGATGGTGTCATTTCTAATAACGAGATTGGTCTTCAACTATGTCCATATGGCATGCGTTCAAAAAGCTTCATCAATATAGGAAACACGGACGTAACTGCAAAATGCGGAACGAATGGAAGGAGTGTTGCATGGGTAGACTCACCATCACATGGTCGTCATAGTGTCAACATCAAGAGTATACTAGTCAATGACGAACTAGTGGAGCTACCCGAGGAATTTCAAAAAAACCAAGGAGAAGACGGACGTATTTTGTATTCATATCTACATACATGCCTTTTATATATGCGTTTTCCTGAAGTAGTCGTGACAGCGTTGATTAGTGCTATTGTTGATAGTGATGCGATCACTGTTAAGAATAATATGCTTGAGCGCAAGCGCAAGCTCAATCCAGAAGATATTGATGACATATTCTGGAAGCATCATCTAATGGTTAGATCCAATTTTCATATCGATTGGATCAAGCTGCCGTCGCTTACAATTACAATGTTTGCTCAAACCCCCGTAACTGATGCCAATCGCAACTCCCTTGTAACAATCACACTGGGTCCCAAAGACTATATACAGAGAGTTGACTCCAAACATGGTAAATATTTGACAATTGTATGCAATACGTGTTGTTTGATTAACCTGACTAATATACATGTTGGATTATAGTTAGATTTACTGTAACAGCTGGTTCAAATGAAAATGCAGCTCTTGGTATATCATTTATGGCCCGACTTATATTGACATTTGATTTACAAAATGCACGCATTGGATTTGGTCCTGGATGTGGATGTGAACTCTCGACTGATGGATATCCTATTATTTCAAACAATGATCGAGTGCTCTGGTCACCATCACAGTAAGTCGTTTGATATTGATATGTGAATGTGTCAATTGATATTGATATTGATGCATACTGTTAGATTGCCTGAACAACCAAGTACTTCAAGTTCAGATGGTACATCTACTCTCAGGAGATCATTTTCGCGATTTGGTAGTACTCTCCGTGATAGTGCTCGTCGTAGTAGTAGGCGGCTAAAGTTTAATTACAAGAAAACTTGATGGCTAAACAGATATATCAATAAAATCGGTTATTTGTTGAATGGATGGTGATCCTGATTATTTATAGTTGGTATGATGTACGTTAGGACTCTTGGTGTTAGCAATCATCAACTACAACTGACCAAAGAGTTGTACCTGAAAACACTCACCACGCTGTCAAGAGTCACACAACAACTCTCAATAAACTCGACTGAATACAATTCATTAGTGACAAACTGATACTGTATGTATTTTTAATGTGGTGTGTCCATGTTTGATTGTGTGATATGTTCAAGCCATGCGTGTATTGGATCAGTCCAGTGTGTATCGTAGTTGTTTGGTACACGATGATCACGCATACTATTGCATTGGTAATACATGGTATGAATTGAATACACATCATGATCGCATAGCTCAGTCACGACCCAATTGACATGAACAGTCGAGTCGTGTAGTTTGGGTTCAGCTCGACACATTTGTATTGTCAATCGGACAAAACATCAAAAGTGAATCATGGTCAACTGAAACAACCAAAAGATTGGATCCAGTATGTGCAGTCACACTGGGTTGCATATACTGATTACAGTAAACAACTCGAGTGTCATTTTACTGGTTATGGTTATGGTGACATGCCAGTGTTTGATACATACAGCGTTACAATGATGGGTCAGCAACAATGTGATGGAACTGGATGTGCAATATCAAAACCATGCCAAGAATACGTGATATAACGACAACTTGCAGCCATATTGATGTAAATGGACCACTAAATAACAGTGTTGGTGTGTAATAAACAGTTGCATTACTGACATGTGTCATGATTGTTGTTGAACTAGATTGTGATCGTATCCGTGATTCAGAATACAACAAATGTGTGTATAGAGTTGTATTGACAACATTGACAGTCAACCACAATACATGAATGTGGGTTCAAACTTGGTGATCGTACAATGTATGATTACTAAGAGTGCACAAAGTGTAGATTTAACACTATAGTCTGATTGTGTGTCATATGATGATCGTTGTATATCAAACACGCAATGCAGTCAATGTGTAGTAATCATTGCATATTTCAATGCAGAGCACAGACATTGCATGATGAATACGATTGTAAAGCAAAGCGTTTGCGGTTACACAACACTCATGAAGGGTGCTTTTCAATATACCTGATAAAAGGGTCGTAAAAGCATAATTTAATCGACACGATCATCAAATTGATCAATATGATATTGTGGATAGGGAGTAACATACTGTCTAATTTGATGATTGCTCATTACAAGCAGTCAAGTAACCCTATATAATTGGTTAACCAAAAAGGGTTGGTTCGATATACAAAACATATAAATACAATCGAGTGCCTTCATTCCTATAATCGACACCAGTTTTAACACTCTACTTTTGTACTATTGTTTGGACTCATTTATCGTTCTGATGAAATTGGTTGATATTCTATTCGTATTGACTGCAGCAACAACCACTAGTGCAATACTGATACCGACTAATAACGATCGTTCAACCCACACATCAGGCACTTCCAGTCAAGTGTCCAGCCCAACCAATGAGCCCAGTCCAGGCACTTCCAATGAATACCAGGAAGAACCAGTGGATTTAAGCCTTTCCGGCAGAATCCGGCAACAACCAATGGATCAACCCGGTCTAAACACTCCCACTCAAGGTCAACGACCGACTGCAACTATAACTGGTCCAAGTACTTTCAAACAAGGTCGAAAGCGCATAATGGATGTGATTGATTTACTGATTTCCAGACAAAACCAGCAACGACCAATTGATCAAGTCAGTCCAAACGCTTCCAAACAAAGTCAGCAACAGCCAATGAGTCAGCCTAGTCCAAGTACTTCCAAACGAAGTCGGAAACGGCCAATCAATGAAATCAGGCCAAGCATTTTTAGCCAAGCGTCTGGCTCAACTAATGAACCAAGGCGAGTCTGCCAAACGAGATCGAAAACAACCGATTGATCAACCCATTCCAAGTACTTCCAGACAAGACCAACAACAACCAATGGAACAAGGCGAGTCAGGCAATGCTGTTACAAATCAAGTGGCTGTATTAAGTCAGAAATATCAGAGAACCTTTGATCGCATGAAGAAAAGACTTGTAGAGTCTAAAAAGATTGCAAAAGAAAAACGCGAAGAATATTGTAAACATGCAGACCTCAAATTCAGTCAGCAGTTAGCGTTAGCAATGGGCAAAGAAATATCTGATTCAACGTACGATCCAGACACTGAAAAGAAATTGGAACAAGAGTATGTAGCGGCAAGGAAAAGAGTATATAGTGTCAGATATAAATTGAAAAAGTTTATGGAAAGGCATGGTTTGAGATTTGAAGAACCGGATTTGGATTGATGGTTTGCCAATGAATTTGATTTTGAATAAATTTAAACTTTTTGATGTTGATATTTGTCGAGTATTGTGAACGGATCAACAACCATATCATTGATTGTATATTGTGTTGGGTATTACATCAACAGTTATTGGATTGTTGATTGATATATTGACATGGTTTGTTCCATATACATCAATGACCTGATAACAACCAGTGTTGATTGTAACCATCAGTCATACTTGCAATCACTTGTCAGTTGCATGATATCACCAACTGACCATGTCGTGTATTGTACAACAAACGGAGCAATACACTTGTTCAAAGTCTGTCACAAGCAAAAGGTGTTTGCCATGTCACTGTCAATGTTGGAAATCACAACAGACAATGTTTGATTGAAGGATTCAACACACCATTACAAAACATCATTGCCTTTTATCAAGAATATACTAAAACTAACCAATACGTTAATGCCTTGCAACATATTGTGTTTGACTACAATCACATCCATCATTGTGCAGTTGGTGATATTGCTGAATCAAGATATGAAAGTGATCCATCAAGTGGTTCAATTAAAACAAACACTGCAAACCATTCAATCGATGTTGGAAATTGTGTTGTAATACTGAATGGACAAACCTTTGAGTAAAATACAAGTCAATATACAGTAATGCTGTGTATACTATGTATACTGTGGTCAGTGGAAATGATTACTCGTATCCAATTTCAGATGATGATCAAATAATTCAGACTTGCAAGTATTATGAATTTGAACACATCCAAATTGCTGAAACGTTTGTTACTGAATCTATAAACCCAGATCCAACAATGACAAATAAGCAGCGTCAAAACAGAAATCAATTGGATGCATTATCAACAATTAGTGAACATGAAAACAACAAAACATATGACATATGACAGGACATTTCAAACAACTTGTTTTCTAGAGCAACTATAAATGCCATTCATTGACTCGATCAAAAACTACACCAATTACTTGCAATGCATTCATATTTGGCATCCAAATTTGACATACATATCCAGTTCAACAACAAGAAGCGTCAAACAAGTGGTATCATGATTACTATTCACAACAACAAGCAAATTGGACAACAGCGCTGTCGCAGCTATTATGCTTCAAACTCGGAATCAGAAACGGTGCAACTGAAAAAAAGTACACAAAGTCGACGAGTATAGTTTATTGAATCATTCAACACCAATATCGTGTACTTGAAAATCAATGACATCAATTCCACCATCTACCAGAAACATGTTTGTTGCGGTGTGTTATTTGATGTGAATTTTGCACCAGTATGTTCATGTCTGATACAATTCATGGCTGTTATTGGACTTTGTACGACTGAACCATTGTTCAAATGTGATGATGTTTATGCCACTGTTGTAAATCGAATGGGTGTATATTGAAATACACGATATTGTTGTAATAGATTGTAGTATGTCTTGTATGCAAAATACGACAATCTCTCGAGTTTGAATTCATTGTAAATATACACCAGACATTCATCAAACTGAACCTTTTAGTATTTTTGCTTGCTTGAAATAGCTCCAGCAAACAAACAAGCGTTTATGCAATGCACATTGTGTATGCTACACCAACAACATCATTGATGGTCAATACACACAAGTATTGTTGATGTACACTTTGAGTTCCAAGACTGTATTTTTTGTAGCGGGAAAGTCGTTGGAAAGCTGCACATTGAATTGCACTGTTTTGAGTTTCACTTTAAACATCTGGTCAGCAATCAGTTCATACTTTTGACAAGCTCATGTATGAATGATGGTTTATCAGTGTTTTTATCAAGACACGGTAAATTGGTTCATGATCAATGATTTGAGTTGGTTTCAATGTTACTGCATTGATGACATTGAGTGTATCTGAAACAGCAACATCATCACTTGATTCGAGTTTCAAACGATAATTATTGACTGTGTTGTGTCAAACTGCAGATTCACTGCTATTGGATTCAGACTCTGTAGCAAGACTTTCTGTGTGATGAAACAGCATCTGAAACTGCATCAATCGTTTGATTTCCAATAATATGAGCATTGTCCATAATAATATCATCAGCGGTTTGTGGTTCAGCATTTACCATTATACGAATCCAGTGAATATATTGATTGTAGGTTTGTAAACAGAGGCTACAAACCAGCAGTGACATCGTTTGCAGACTTTTGATTTTGAAAGCATTCATAATTTCTGATATGTTACTATCATACAGCAAGGCACATTGCAGTTGCTCACTTTGTCGACTTTTATTGGCAACCTATTATGTACCAGCCACAAATCTGATATTGCAGACTTGTAGATGCTTAAAAATGGGGTTTTCAAATTGACTTTTGAATTTGAGGATCGTGAACATATGATGGCATATTGATGGTTGTCATTATTGTCAAGTGTGTTGCAGTTGATTGAAGGTGTGATGGAATGAATCAATATTCGATTGTGTTGTTTATTAACAAGAAAGTGAGTGTGTTTATAAAATGGAAGAAACCAAGAAAGTCATGTGAATTCCAGTTCAAACGTCATTGTTGATGGTTTTTGATTGTTAAACTATTCAGAAATGTCTCACATTCACACACTACTAATGTCTCACACAATGCAAGTCAACACTTTCACACTAGTAATGTCTCACATTAATGAGACATTAATTCTGGTGTAAATTTGACTAATTTCCAAATATTTAAATCGTGTGAATTGTCTTGAAATATCCCAAAATTTTGTTATTTTGACTCGATTAAAAAGTCGATTTTTGTTTTACAATTTGACAAATAAATTGCTTTTTATTCTTTCTTTTCATAAAATGCCAAAACGATTCCTCAATGTTGAATATGACACTATTTCTACTGAAATCAATGTGACTGACTTTGAAAACCTGAGTGACGTTCAGGATGTTATCAAGGCAAAGTATGGTCCTGCTATGGCTGACATTGATGCTCCTCAACTGCAACTCTACACCAACACCAACAAGGACCAACTAATCAACACCTGGGCTTTATTCAGCTCTCTTCCTCAATAATACTTTACTCAAGGAGGCTCCTGTGTTGTTATTGGTTGTTTACCACTACCTCCAATACAGCCTACTCAAACTGACCTAGGCTCAGCATCTGCAGCAGCCTCACCCGCACTACTGGATTTTTGGACTGCTTTCACAAACTACCCTAACCCTCTTGAAGGAAACACTGTTGTCCAACTTCCAGCAGACATATTCATTCTTGGAAACCATTCAATCGGATCATCCATTTGCATCCGTCCTTGTTATCCTAAACTTCTTGAAAAATCACTATCTATTGTGCAATCTGCTGATATATGTCATTTGATCATCCTTGGAAATCCTGGAATTGGCAAGACATATTTTGGTTACTTTTTGCTGTTGCATCTTGCTCGCTCTGGTGCTACAGTCGTGTATGAGAGTGGAGCTGATCAAAAAAGATATCTGCTTACTCCCAATGGTGTACTCGAAGGAGGAAAGGATGCTTTTTGGAAATCTTGGATTCCTCGTCAACATTCTACATTGTTGATGGCTCGGCACCTGTTGATGTTGATGCCAAGACCATTCTTGTTACTTTACCTCGTCGGGAAATTTGACATCGGTTTTGCAAGGGATCCTGTGACATTCGGTATATGCCAGTGTGGTCAAAAGAAGAATTGCATTCTTGTCGCTCAATGCTGTTTCCTACAGTTCCACAAGAATTGGTTGAAAGCCTGTATTTGAAGTGTGGAGGAATTGCTCGTTATGTTCTTAAACATGCATTGGTAAAAGAACAACAGGATTTTCTCGACAAAGCTTTAGAGGTTTCCAATATCGATTCAGTTGTCAAGTCTTTTGGTAAATATGGTGAAAACCTAGACGCTTCAAGTTGTTTGATTCATAGATCAGTCAGTGATGGCTTCCACAGTGGTCCTTATCAGTTTGCTTCTGACTATGTGGTTGATGAAATTTACAACCGTGTCTATGCCAGAGACCGAGATCATCTTATCAGATTCGTTTCTGTCACTCGAGAAATTGGTGAAACTGGCCAACTTAATAGGGTATTATTTGAAAAGCACGCTCATACAGTCATCGCTAAAGGTGGTTCATTCAAGATTCGTGATTTACGTACCAAGCTGGAGTCTACACTTCAACTGCCAATGGATCTTAGTACTTTGTTATTCTCCAACAATTCTCAAGTTCAAAATGCAACGAATTGCTATTTCCGTCCCATTAGTAATACTTTTGAATCTGTTGATTCGTTCATCAAGCCAAATCTACTTTTCCAAATGACCGGTGCCAAAGATCATCCTTGCAAACAGACTGGGATTTGTGATGTTTTGGAAATACTTGGTAATCCGTCAAAACCAGGACTGTATTGTGTTGTACCTCCTGATCGTTTTGCCTGTTTTACACGCCAAAGCTACCATGGAACAGATGGTCGAGTGTTGTCACAAAACAATACTATTGCGAGTGTTGAGAAGTTGACTCGATTTGTTTTGACGTTTGAACCATCTCATCAATAAGGTATGTAGACTAGAATTAATGATTTTTATTGGCCGCATAACGCTAATCCTAACTCTGTTTCTCGACCTCGTTCTACACAATACACGGCGTTTGATTTCTTAAAGGTGAATAATATCGTATGGGTTCCATCGGACAACAAACCTCACTTTGTGGAAATGACCACTTTCATTGTCAGGAACTTCCCAATCGTGTAATTTAATCGCTTTGGTTTTGAAACCTATAGTTTCTTGTAAATAATTGCATATCCCAAGACTGTTTTTCACCATACAGTTTTGAAACTAATATTTTGATTCAAGAACAAACTGCGTTTTCCTTTTTCTTTTGCAAATAAAAGTTGTTTTGTTGCTTACAATTATGGTCAATCAATTGACTGCCAAACTGTACAGCAGTTTGGTTGACATTGGATTTGTCCAGTCGATAATCTTGGTTTTCAAACTTGAATCAAACTCCCAGCTGACAAAACACTGCAGGGATTGTTACAAGCACAAAAGCAGCTGTTTCAAGAGATGCTGGTATGATACAAGGAGTACCGGAAAGTATACTCTTACAAATAATTGTTTGCAACTGAATTGAATCAAATAGCCATACGTGATAAACAGCGGGTTGATTCTGGTTTTATTCCCAATCAATGGTATTGACAAAAACAACCGGGGATGAGCCAGGATCAAGAGTTGGAGGCTAGACACAATTATGAATGGAATATGCTAGAGTATCAAAAAGATGATCAAAGAAAGCGTGGAATTCAACAGATCAGCAATGATGTCCAAATGCATAGTGTAATCAAGCAAATTTGAATCCATTTTGGCATTGCAAGACACAATATCACATTTGGAAGAGTTGATTGGAAATATAAAGACTCGTACTCGATAAACACGGACTTGTCAATGGTTTGATTTTATACTCTATCATTCTTACAACAAGATCCAGCTAAACCCAGTCTGTGTACATTAACACTTAGTACTGGTTAAAAAACTACCCATTGTATCCAATTTGAGGCATCAAGTATGAGTCTGGCACAAATAACTCGTATTTATTATGAATTACAAGCAAAGCTATTGACTATTCTACCCTAATACTTTTGACTTGAATTCCTTTCTGCGAATAATTTATGTTTTGACAACTTTGTACATGATTTAGCAGTAAGTGTCGGTTAAAAAGCTGGTATCATTGGGTGTTCTATCTATACTACTTTTGATTGATAAAATGACAATATGCTTGTACAACAGTTTGGTACAACCGACTGTCCATGGATTATTATCACATGAGTCAATGCTGACCTGATTTGGGATATTCAGTGTTGTTGGAATATCAACACAACATCAACACCAAACATCAGATCGACACTGCACGTTGATGTTGATGAATGCAACATGAATATTGAAACAATGCATCATAATGCGTACAAGTCGCAGATTGCAGTTCAAACTCAATGCAAAGTGCACATTGTTACAGTTTGGTCATGAACAAAGCGATACGCACAATGTGCAGTTCATGTCTACGACTCGACTGATTGGTAGACAACGACCATTTGCATTGTTGAACAGTAAACTGAACAGTAAATGACCATCAAACGCATGGCTTGGTATTGACATTCAAGCAATCACCATGATTGTAATATTTGCAAGTTGTCCACAAGTTGTTTACAAACGACCATCAATTGACAATGACATGCATGTGTATGTGCATGTGCATGGTTGACTATACAATACACTACATGAACCAATATTACTGACTGAATACAGGTCACAACTGCAAGTATCCATGTGGTAATGGATTGACATTGGTGTTGATATCCAATTGATTGATTAATCGATCATCATCAATTGCATCAGTGACTGGTATATGCAACTGATATACACCATGTCCGAGTCTGATACATGTTGATATATGCGTATCGATCAGAAATGCAGATTTGTGGTCATTACAGTCGAATGTGAGTCGAGTCGATCATTAAATCAACGAGTCAATTATTGCATTCTAAATGTGGTGCGATTTGATGCGACATGACAATATATTGTCCAACATACACAACACCGATATCCAATACATCACACATGTATACACTGCATATACAAGCGGTAGCAATGATCAGCTCAAACCAAACAGTGACAGAGTTACTCATCAACATATACTCGATCATCAGTCGAGTCTGCATATATCAACTAGTTGCAACACGTCATAATCAATGTGGATTGTATTGTCCACCAATCGATCATGACAGCTAATCCAATACCAATCATGTAGTCAACACAATCACCAACATATCCATGACTGTTGACTGGTGGTTACAACTCGTCAATTGCATCCAATGTTACAGGTGATGCACATCTGATTACTGCAAATCAACAACTTGTCAATCATATCATAGTGTGTATTGCCAACAGACCATGCAATTACAAATCAATGTATACGTGATCAACATTTGATATTTGATGGTGATGAGTCAACCATGATTGATTGTATCATACAACTAATACAGTTGCATTGTCTGGTATTGATGATCGACTCAGTCATGTCAAACAGTAACTAATGTGTGTATATCGAGTTTGGGTTGCATGGACACATCAAGGTGTTTGATAACGAGTCCAACGTGATGATACAAACCCAATATTATATGAATATCCAAGCTGATGAATCAAGTCGAGGTTTGCAAAGTGTCAATGTCAGATCAATCAAACGAACCAGTCAACCATTATATTGTGACTAGTGATGGCACGGTTTGAATATCAACAAGTTGAACAGTCGACAATATTGGATGATTGTGATTTGGTCAAACCGCAACACTTGCATATCACCGAGTCGGTTTGATGTGTATGATGTGTGGTGTAAGCAGTATGCATAAACTCGTTGATATCATGGACTATAACCAATATACACCACACATATGCAGTGGTAAACACCGACGTGTGATGTATCCAGTGATCGTATATTGGTCGATTGGTGCAATATGATCATGTCACATACTATTGTATTGGTGACAAATAGTCGTATAGATAACTGAATTATCATATACAAGTCATTGGTATCCTTGTCGCATTATGGTGCCATTACACAGTATTTCTACACAAATTACACCCTGATGCTACGCTTCCAATTTCAATAAGCAATTATATAAAGAAAGAGTCTTTCAAAGTCATTTCAACATTGATAACAAATCAACACCAACCCTGATAGTAACACAAATCCCTTAGGACGATCATCCAAGGAATATGCTTTTAATATCATTTATTCAATAATGGATATAAATATAGTTCAAAAACTGGCTCGTTGAATGACATTACAACTTGCTCAACCAACCACCAAAATGAAATTCTCAATTGCCGTACTGTCATCAATCCTTGCTGTCTTCTCGGTCACAGTTGCCAATCCAGTTGATCACAGTTCGACCATGAGTGCTAAAGTCAGCACTGCGACAGTTCCTCCCAGTGCAACTGAAACTGTAAGTGCTAAAGCTAGCATCTTGAACACTTTTAGTAGGTTTGATTATCCGAAAAAATTAAAATCATATAATGAGTTTGGCAAGTATTGCTATTCAATTGGCTTGGATGGAGTATTCATGATCGAAGAACACGCAACACTTTCAGTTAAAATCGACAAAATAGAGAAAGATATTCACAATGTAGATGCTCGGATCAAGGCTCAAAAAACTTGCTGTATAATCTGGAGCAAGATTTTGACTTTCTAAATAGAGCCTCGGGTCAAGGATCAGTAGACCTCGACCTTGAAGCTAATATTAGAACCCAGCGTGAGTTTCTTGATGAACTCCAAGAGATTCTCCAAAAAATTCTTGATGGGTATCGGATTAGGCTTAAAAAAGATTCTGAGCAAGAATTGGAGCTTAAACATTACTTTGAGCATCACCATAAGTTTGAGGTGACAGATTCTGACGATAATATAAACCTGGAATCGTATCACTCGTACAAGAGTTGTTTTGACTTTTTCTACAGTTACTTTTCAAGTGTATTTTACGATTGAGCAGGATGCTCAGCAGCAAGCTTTTCAACCATAGACCTGTCACGATGTTGGAGTTGAGTGAACCATCACAGTCTCATCCAGTATATGTTGTAATGCAGCGTGTATTGCATGCTGGTTTAATTGTCATGTGCCATGCATCCAATGTCGTTCATTCAATAAACATCGTGTATTGCCAAACAATAGTGTATTATACTAATGGTTTGATCATATTTCACCAATCAACTACTATGTGCTGGCATGACTGATCATTCGGTGTGCTACACATATTGAATGCATGCAAATCCATGACTGTCAATACTTGTTGTTGAAATGGGTTCAGATCACCATTAGCTCACTCACTCGTTGCACCGATGCAACTGCATGATCAATCTGACACCAACCAAACCACACTCGAATATATATGTTCCATTCATGTGCATGGTGTATCGATTGTCAACTCACAATGTCAACTCCAACACATTCCATCATGATTATGGTCACATCACACCATGCTGATGTATGTCGATCGGTATCACATTGCAACCAGTTATCATCCAATAACTGCAATGCAATACCGTGCATGTATTGTGACTGATACGCTGTGCACCATCAGCAAGTGTACAACTGTCACTCGATATATCGACTCTGATATGCAACAACATGCTGTGTTTACCATGATCAGGTTTTTGATCAATCTTGGACTCATGATACATGATTTGCCATGTTGAATCGTATGGATGTGTCATGGACTGCAATTTAGTTGCAAACACACATATGTTTGACATTGACCGATGCATACTGTGCAACGACTGATCAGTGCGGGTGTAATTACACACTTGGTGGTATTGTGCATTATGGTTGTTTGACAATGGATGAATGCTGGATTAGTCGGTTATATGCAACCCATCTGAATCGACCTATTTGGACAATCACTCGATGTAACTGACAACAATGTGTATTTATGGCTGTTGGATCAATCGAGTTTCTGCTGATATCGCCATACATGAGTTGGTCAACAAACTTGTAGCACTGCCAAAATACACTCGTATGGTTTGCTTGTATGAGATAATCTTGTGGTTTAACACCCAAGTTTATTTTACAGTCGTATTCACGTAAAATCAAATACTTTTCTGTATTGATCTTGTAATGATTGTCTTGGAATAAACAATCGTTACATATTCATTGTTGTTGTTGGAAATGGATTTGTTTTATTGAAGCTACAAGTTGTTTGGTGTTTGGAATGGCTCAGCACACACAGTCATTCCAAACACCAAAGTAATTGTCAGCAGGGTTCAAGAATGGACAGTATGATGCTGTATAGTGTAGTTCCAAACCTCGCGCTGTTTGTTGAATAGTTGGTAAACCATGTCTAATTAGAGTTGTTTTGTGGAATGGAATGTTGTCTAGAATAAAGTGACCGTTTGGAACCGTTTGGGAATGTTGCATGTCATTGTTTAACAAGTTAATATTACAGCATTCACTGCTGCCTTGATCAATCTCTAAACATATTGATCGTCATATGAAACACACACTATTAGACTATAGTTTTGAACTGAAATGTTGTTTTTGGACTGTACTCTTTCACCTCTGTTTGTATAGCCATACATTGTACAATCACCAAGTTTAAACCCAACTCGTCCATTGTAATCCAAATATTTGATTCTATTGTGCGAATGTTTTCAATACTTGACAAACTCTTTCTTGCCAATTCATCAGTCGCTTACAAGAGTGAGCTTTCTGTATGTGTTGTTCCATTTCAAGATGCTTGAAATAGTTGGCTGACAAATGTGTGCCTGGTAAAAGTCCATTCGAGCACTACCAACATCACTTTGTCCGAGTGTTGGTGACTTTACGAGGTTGTCACATATCCACTTTGCAATGTCTTGTTCGAGTCCAGAGTCTGATAATGACAAATCTACAGTGTACCGAGTGGAAACACTAAACACTTTGTCAAGTTCAGAATGTCTTGACTACAAACTGAAACCCAAGACTTTGGCATGACATAATCTCGCACAGCTGCAATGAAATGACCCATAACTATACAGCATAACGTCTGTGACAAGAACAATTGTTTTACCACTCGACATAGTTGTTTTGGTTCCAGAACTAAAAGATATGATGGTTATGGTTGAACAAGTGACTAGATCTGTCAAATATCACAGATTTGAACACTTATAGTCGAGGCTCTCATTTTCAGAGTTCAATCAGCTTGACTCTGTATTTCTGACGTTGATAGTTTGTTGTATAACAACTTGATACAACAATAACATATCAGAGCTTACTCGACCAACCAACGCACACTGGAGTGTACAACAAACCATTGTGTAGTGGCATTCAGGTCATGTCTTTTACCACAGTCACCTCAATAACTGGTCAAGGTTTCAAATCCCACAGTGTTTGATATACACCAATACCCAACACTCTGTTGAACCATGCTACTGTGAATTTTGCAAAGCGTTTAGAACGCCATGTGGAATGGAAACTAGACTTCAATTTCCATCAATATCAAAACACCAATCGACAATTTGGAACCACTTTCAACGTCGGTTTGACACATTGTTTACAAATGCAATATCGCAAATTGTACAAGAACATACGCAGTTTGTTGACATGTTCCATGCGACTTCAGACCACAACTACCAACAGTTGATAACCTAATAGCAAATACACATTATGAGCAACAAGCCATTGACACACATACATTGGAATTATGAACAAGATGCTTATAGATATTGAAAACACCAAGAAACAACTAGATGAACTCGATACTCGACAATCACCACATACATTCAGTGTTGCACCAATTTGTTGATTGCAACATCACCACATAATGTTGGACAATACAGCATGTCAATGGTGCATCAATGACACATCAATGACACATGAACAGACGCTAAACATCAGTCAAAATACATGTCAAAATACACCACAATTAGTCGAGTTTCAAATGGTCACATACAACACATTCAACACAAATTATAAATGTCTGCAAACCGTGCATATGCATGCTCAATCAATGGTGATATACTATATACACAATCAGTTTAAATATGGTTGGGAAATAACTGCTATTGGCCAAGTTATATGCGTTCAAAGTGGACCATTTGTATCATCACAATCGCGTACTAAATGGTCGATTTCACAACCAATACGCAAGCCTGTGCTGATATGGTGACATGGCAATACTTGTATATACTTGGTATTGTATCATGTGTAATTTCAATGCAATCCATGCATGTTTGATAACACAGTAATTGAATAGCTGACGTTTTGTAGGTTGGATATTATAGTCGATGTTTGGCGTGTTAATAACTCGGTCTACAGTGGTCGTACAATGTCGAAATCAACTGCAATGTATGGCACACATATAGTCATGTATTGTGTATATGATTACGTCGTCATTGGGGCAATATATCAATGTGTATCATGACCATCAAATGCATGTCCGAAAGTGTCGTTTTGGCGTGTTTGATGTCGAATATCTTGACCAATACTGACACTAGTTGCATGAAACTGCTACAGTATATAGATATTGCATTGGTATGTACGATGCATGCATGTATTGTCATGAAATTACAAAAAAATATACAATTTATACTTACCACTAGTATTTGACATGATACCAAGATTGGATATATCTTGACCAATAGTGACACTACATGCATGCGATTGACACTGAACATGAGTATACATGCATACTATATACTGGACATGCATCAGGCCATATCGTCAATCAAATTGGAGACATGTTATAATCACGACTGCCGACTGAATTGGATGCAACTGGAACACACTCAACACAAATTATAAATGTCTGCAAACCGTGCATATGCATGCTCAATCAATGGTGATATACTATATACACAACCAGTTTAAATATGGCTGGTAAATAACTGCTATTGGCCAAGTTATATGCGTTCAAAGTGGATCATTTGCATCATCACAATCGCGTACTAAATGGTCGATTTCACAACCAATACTCAAGCCTGTGTCAATATGGTGACATGACAATACTTGTATATACTTGGTATTGTATCATGTACAATTTCAATGCAATCCATGCATGTTTGATAACACAATAATTAAATAGCTGACGTTTTGTAGGTTGGATATTATAGTCGATGTTTGGCGTGTTAATAACTCGGTCTACAGTGGTCATACAATGTCGAAATCAACTGCAATGTATGGCACACATACAGTCATGTATTGTGTATATGATTACGTCGTCATTGGGGCAGTATATCAATGTGTATCATGGCCATCAAATGCATGTCCGAAAGTGTCGTTTTGACGTGTTTGATGTCGAATATCTTGACCAATACTGACACTAGTTGCATGAAACTGCTACAGTATATAGATATTGCATTGGTATGTACGATGCATGCATGTATTGCCATGAAATTACAAAAAAAATATACAATTTATACTTACCACTAGTATTTGACATGATACCAAGATTGGATATATCTTGACCAATAGTGACACTACATGCATGCGATTGACACTGAACATGAGTATACATGCATACTATATACTGGACATGCATCAGGCCATATCGTCAATCAAATTGGAAACATGTTATAATCACGACTGTCGACTGAATTGGACGCAACTGGAACACATTCAAAACACACGATACTACACTGTAGTTTGGACTGTATACACATCATATATTCATGTTACAATGGCCGATACATTCATTTGACTACAATACATATCGATGACTGGCATATTCACTAACGATTGATTGTGTAATGTATGAATATCAAATGCACTGTATAGTTTAATTGACGAGTGTATTTGACGAGTATTTAAACTAGTATTCTGACCGGTATTTGACGATTGTTTGACGATTGTTTAATCCACATATTGACCAGTTGTCTGACTAGTATTTAGACTGTTATTCTGACCAGTATTTTGACGAGTATTTGACGAGTGTATTTGACGAGTATTTGACCTGCATTTCAACCTGTTGTTTGATTAGTTTAGCCTGCATTTCAACCTGCATTCTGACCAGTATTTGACGATTGTTTAACGATTGTTTAAACCTGCATTCTGACCAGTTGTTTGACTGTTATTCTGACTTGTATTTGACGAGTATTTTGACGAGTATTTGACGAGTGTATTTGACGAGTGTTTGATTAGTTTAACCAGTATTTCAACCTGCATTCTGACCAGTTGTTTGACGATTGTCCAGACCTGCATTCTGACTAGTTGTTTGACTGTTATTCTGACCTGCATTTGATCCTATTTGACGAGTATTTTGACTAGTATTTGACCAGTGTTTGACGAGTGTATTTTGACTAGTTTAGCCTGCATTTCAACCTGTTGTTTGATTAGTTTAGTCTGCATTCTGACCAGTATTCTGACGATTGTTTGACGATTGTCCAAACCTGCATTCTGACTAGTTGTTTGACCTGTATTCTGACTAGTTGTTTGACCAATTGTTTGTAAAAAACTACAGTCGTTCATACTCGAATACATGGTCAATAGCTCAACCAATACTACAGTTACACATACTACAGCTTGATGACAATGACAGTAACACTGTTACGATGACTGTTTCAAGTTTGTGCAAAACTACAGCCAACAAAAATAGGGATTCGGACAAAACTGCATTGACTGGTGTGTGTCGAGTATGTCGATTCAACCAACACATGGCAATACTACTGCGTCTCTGGTTATACAACAGCATACACATGGCCATGTATGACGACTGTCAAACTGCATGCAACAATCGAGTGTTCAAGTGTTGGGTAAAGTCGAATAACGACCAGAATTACACGATTTAATAAACTCGATTGTACACTGTCAGGCTACAAACCTTGATCGTTTTTACAGTTGTTGATAGTTATTGATGGTCATTGACAGTTATTGATAGTCACTAGTAGTTATTGGTAGTTACTGACAGTCACTGTCCAACAACACAGTCACAATAATATATTTACGACTATAATCATGCCTGATTTGGAGCGTTTTGTTGGCATATATTATGGTCTATTACACAACCAATACATGATATCATGCCAGTTTGATGCCATGACAATACATGTATACACTTGATATTGTATCATGTCCAGTTTCAATGCAATCCATGCATGTTTGTTGGCACAACACTGTAATATATGATGGTTTTCTTGACGACATGCTGGGACAGTATGAGCTAGTCGATAATATGTTAATAACTTGGTCAGTAGTGGTCGTACAATGTCAATGTCAACTGATATCGAATCAGAACGATATACTACATGTATTTTTGACGCATTTGCATACAAGATAAATTGTTGATTGACTGATAGACACGATACTAGATTAAAATAACAAGTAGAGCTCGTCGTTTCAAACCAATTGCAAACTAAAAACTTTAATATCGACTATGACCACAAAAGTCGACCAAATGACTTGGTATGCACCACATATATGTAATTATGTGTTGCGGATCGAATTATGATGTCACTGACGCACTATGGTCAATATCTGACATGGAATGGGCCGACCAAAGTCCGAAAATGACGTTTTGACGTGTTTGATGTCGTATATCGTCGTCAATAGTGACACTAGTTGCATGAAACTGCTACAGTATATGCACATGGCATTGGTATGTACAATGCATGCATGTGTTGACATGCGATACATGTAAAAAATACAACTTGCACATAGCACGAATATTTGACATGAAACTGGAAATGCGTGTATCTCGATGAATAATGACACTACATGCATGCGATTGATACTGGACATGTATGTATATACATACTATATATTGGACATGCATCATGGCATGTTGTCAACTAAACTAACAACATGTTATAGTCACGACTGTCGACCGAATTGGACACGTCGGTATACACTCAAAACACGACTTATTGCGCTGTGGTTTGGACTGTATACATATCATGTATATATATTACAATGGTCAATATATCAATACGATAGCATCAATATTGACAAAGTTGGATATATTGTCCGAATATCAGACATGGTATCCTGTCCGAATGTCCGGATAATATCAGACACGAGTGGTTAGTATGACGTTTGGAGTGTCCGAATGCGGATATATTAATGCAGCGGTCAATTATGGTGGTGATCAGCATACGTATGCATTGGATTACGGCTCAATTGCCGGGTTTTTTTTGTACGAATATTGGGTGGTGATGCAAATGCAGCCATATGCCTATACAGTACTGCATTGGTTGACTCGATGACATGTATATACACATTACAATATGGTAACAATATGGTAACAATACAGAGTTACAATGGCTGTTGTATAGGGTCAAAATAAACGGTTGAATAGTATTGAAATACGACACAAAATCATGCAAAAAAACAACGCATTGTGGGGTAATGATACACTCATGATACACTGTATGATGGTGGTCGGATCACTGTGATATTGGACAGTAACATGCATACATGTTGTATACACAACCAGTTGAAATATGGATACAATCCGAGTGTTACTGATGGGACTACAAATGATTGCAATAAAATTGTAATGATCAAGCGTAATTGAACATGTACAAAACGCACGTCCCACACATGGACAACACACTGCAATTCAATGGCACAGTACATGATGACGATGCAAGCGATATGTAAGTATATGTATATGGATATGGAGGTACGATGATTGCGGATACAATGGTGTACAGATCAACAGTGAATGGAGCACAAACAACAATGGAGCATGGACATTATAATGCGTACAAAAAGATGATCACTACAGCAACACACACTAGATACAGTTTTGATGACAGGATGGTAATACAGCAATCAAACCGGCAGTATGCGATACAGTATAACGTATAGCATTGTATAAAGTGATGATGAATGGCCATTGATTGATATTGGTGACGAATACAGACAGGAATGTATGGTCATGGCACGACGATAATTGACATGTAAAACGGCCAAGTAATATTAAATTGCCGAGACGTTACCAAAGCAATGTTTTTGAACAAACCATTTGGCATAATCAGAAAAATAACGAGACTTAAACAGGGTCATTTATTCAGTGTGGAAGGATCCAAGAACCGGATATCTGTGAGAGCACAACCCGATGAAATAACTCGGCGGGCAGAACAGATCGGTGCAGCACACATTGATAGGCTTTTGATAGCTAGCCAATTGTAATTATCACTTGGAACGTCCCCGCCGTATTTGTTGATATGGAGGGAGCAGCGTTTGTCGGAGCAATCCGTCGGGTAATTATTAATTGGTGCTCATTGATGGGTTAGCACTATGTGGTTTTTGGTTTCCACCCCGAAGCTATGCACAATGGTAGATTTGGGTGACTCGGAATATAATGGCTAAATTATAGTGATGATAATGGCACTACTGACAGCGATGACAGTATTCGGCACGACCATATCTGTTACTATAATGCTTTTTGATATGAATCAGCAGTTTTTTGAACGGCATATTGGGCCCGACAGGGTGATT
Organism: Batrachochytrium dendrobatidis JAM81; assembly: GCF_000203795.2. NCBI lineage: Eukaryota > Fungi > Chytridiomycota > Chytridiomycetes > Rhizophydiales > Batrachochytrium > Batrachochytrium dendrobatidis. Next base: position 2,744 of record NW_006281102.1, on the reverse strand, counting down.
TGATGACTTACACAACCGAGATTAGCACGGAATGCGTGAAGCAAAACCGAATTGATTAGGAAGTGTACAGAACCAGATGAACCAATGGCTTGAAAAAGCAAATGTTGATGTTTAGGATGTGATGTGGTTGCAATATTTGGATTTTTGATTTTTTGATCTTGATTTGGATATGCAATTACTACAATGTGGATACCGTGAATGTGTATTGAACAGTTGGACAAGATGGATTGGGACAACTAGCGAG
>NW_006281128.1:0-16329 GCF_000203795.2 Batrachochytrium dendrobatidis JAM81 | reverse complement strand
TTGACTGGCGTGATCGCTTCAAATTCTTGGTGGAATACCTCGACATGTTTTGGAAGATAAGCAGTATGATCCAACAAAGCTACTTCAAGCAGCATGTAGGCAATGCGACCTCGATGATTGCATCAAGATAATTGGCTTGAACTCGACTATTACAGACAAGTCCCAAGTTGTCCATTCTTTGGTTCACATGACATCTGTTGACCCATTCACAGAACCATCTGTTACCTTTGCGTCTCAAACAGCCTTGGATATCATTGTTCAAATCAAAGGAACAGAAGCGAAACGCAAGATGGCGGAACTCTTGGCATCGTGTGAAGGAAGCCCTCTTACTGCTGCACTGTGTGGATATATTTTTGAACCGTATGCTTTTGAAATGCTGGAGAACGGAGATGTTTGACAGCCACAAGTTGGTGCATGGAAATGAGAAATCCAAGCCTGAAGAAACGACTCTTACCATTCCATCTTCAGTGAAACTAGTTGTTGATAGAGTTTTACTAGGTCAGACTCAAGATCAGCTATATGTGCCAAAAACTAAAAACTATGCAGCAATTGATGCTTGGATTCCTGGAATTGGTGCATTTCAAATGACTGTTGGCAAGAAACATGATATCAAAGGCGGTGCCGAAGAAGATTTAGAGATGCTTGGAGATGGTGCCGAGAAGTTGTATTGGTTACTTCCTCCACTGTATTACCACTCTTTTACCAAGAAAACACCTCAAGATATCGACCAATACGCTGTAAAAATTCTTTATCCTACTGTAGAAAATTAAATTAAATATTGCCATTTTATTAACAGATTCCTATAATTATTGTGCTCAATAATGCACCAGCAATTCTATTTCCTGACACGAGTGAACAATTCCCTTAAGATGAGATTTGAAAACGATTTACAATAATATGTCCAGGACCTCAAGGCAACAGTTGAAGTTCTTATGAAAGCTTGAAACAATATACAAACTCTTCTGTTTACATGTCGGGGGACTTTTCAATATATTGACCAGGCACAAAACCAAGTAATTACAATTGTAATGTCTATACAACTCATTGCATGGATAAGACAAGTTGCTACTCTCAGTGACACTGCTCTGGAAGAAGAACTCGAACTATTCAACAACACTCTATCAATGCATTTGCAAGAGTCATTGAATGTATTCGTTGTTTGAATGTTGATTCTCATACATTCAGAAGTGGAAGTTATGAAGCTTATTTCCACGCAGACACGATCAATGTATTACTTTTTATTGGATAGGCTGTATCATTTGTCATCAATTCAGACACACTTGTCAGTCCTGTTCCGTATACAATGAGTCACATATGGACACATATGGACACCAATGCAACAATCAAGAATCAATTGTCATTTACAAGTCCGAGTTGCCAACCAACAATCGTACTAATGGACCAACGGACCAATGCCAAATCACCTGCACATCAGACAGTTTATTGGACATGACTTGATTGTTCTTGAAAACTGTTTGAAAACTGCTTGATGACTCGAGTAATCCAATCACACATTGCTGGCAATTAAATGTAACTATACAATGTGTCATGTATACATTGGATACCATCAGTTTATCAGTGACTATCAGGTGTTTGTTTATGCATGATTACTTGGACTACTATTTGCAATCAACACAATCACTGGTGTCAATGACCGATAACAATGAAACCAAACGATTGACCACATCAGATTATACACGTTCATTCTGGAATGTAACTTTGCATCGATATCGTAAATATCAACCAGAATCCAAACCAAACGAGTCAAACGAGTGTTGCAAGCTTGCATTCATTTGAAAATACTCAATATCAGGCTAAAGTTGCATGTGAAATGGTCATTTGTACAAGGTTAACAATCTTGACATTTACAATCAATGTGATGTTGGAACAGAGCTGCTATTTCAGAATTTAAAAGTACAAATCGTACACATTGTTATCAAGTCTAATCTACACCCTTCATGTCATGTCATACCATGCTTGATAGTTTCATACACTGCTGCAAGAGTTGTGTTTTGTGTATTTCGAGTATTTCCATCACTCCATCATATGTCGCATGTGTTGGCATATCAAGTGTGATGATATCGGATCAAACCAGTCGATTGGCATAATAATCCATCAACATTCGAGTCGTTTGGTCAACCAAATAGTTGTATCATGCGGTAATATCAATAGACTGCGATTGTAGCATGTCATTCATCAGACATTGTTGAAACCATTACAAAACCTGTTTGGACCAAATCAAACTGTGACGAATACCACATACTCGGATCATCATCAACTAAACCAGGAATACACGCTTGACAATATTTGCGATTGATGATTAAACCTGATTCATGGTTAATTCGTCGAGTGTTTACAATGTGTTAATATAACCAGTCATATATCATTTGGTGTTGTTAGCTTGTGGTTTGGTGATGGTTTGATTGCAAGTGATTCCTGGACACAACACATTGCAAACCAAGCAACTTGACTACTCGAACGACTCAAATGACTCGATACTAACCGGAATTCAATACAATTGTTGAATAGCCCGTGTAATATCAGATCTAGTCAAGTCAACAGACAAGCCAACAAACACGACATTTGATACAACTATATACAGCAAAAATGCGTTGGATTCATTTGTGATTGCATACTCATCAATCTTGAATGACAGTGTTTGTGCAGTTTTGGATATAGGTTGTATGGATATTGCAACAAACATGTAGTATTATAGTATGACTGACATATACTACTATTGGATCAAACAACATAACAGTCCAATATAATGTCAAATATATATGTGCATAGAATGGTCACCAAACCCGATCGGTTGTGTATTAATCATAAACAACTACCAATTAGCAACAAGTGTCATTCGTATACATTGACAGAATCACTACAGACAACACCAACAATTACAAGATTACGTGCAATATATCAAGAATTGTGACATGGTTTCAATAAACCAACAACAACTGAACAAATGATATTGCAATGATTATTCATAGAACAAGGCAATCAAACGACAACGACAATGTTAGTGACGATTATGTTGGACAATATTCATGATTCAAATATCGACAGTCAAACATTGGTTAACCAACAGTTGTACGATTATACAACTGGTCCGTGTATTGACAAGTGATCAACATCGATCCGATCATAGTTAAAACAGTGTATCACAGGACTCGAAAGTTGGCACAGTATTGTTGTGGTGTAATATTAGCAACTACACACAACTTGACATGAATGACAATGTTGATGTCGAGACTGTCAATGTATTACAATGTATTGGTCAACAGTAACTGCAATCAATGACAATATTGCAGTCGATCCAATCCAATTGTTGATTGGAACAATCCACATCCACTTGTCAGATTCAGCATATAAATGCATGTTTTGTAACATATTTACCAATCCAACAATTGACTGATTAACAATAATTAAATATTAAAATGTTGAATAAAAGACTCGAGTCATTATATTGAACACATGACAAATGTTTAAACACTTCAAAGTGTGTGAATTTGTCTCACTTAAATTTTGAATGTGAGACAAATTCACATTTGTTCTTTTTTTCTTTTCTTTTCTTTCAACAAACTCAAAAATGACCAAATTTTATCTTCAATACAAGAACAACTCTCCAGTGCTTATCGATACAGCTCACGGAAGAGTACCACAAGGAACTCTACCTCTGATTACTGTTTCTCATTTGATTTCAGCTTACAAGACTGCTGCCACTCCCCTCCTTGACGCTATTTCTGTTGACGAACTCACTCTTCATTTTGAGGTGTATGGTCCAGCCATTGCTCGATATGGGTTTCTGACCTCTATCCAATATCCTTTTGGTTGTTACGACAGTCCACTGACTATTAAATCCAAGAATGATGTGAATGTTGACCGTCCCTATCAAAGATACTGTACAGAGTCGAGCTGACCAAGAATTCATTAAAGCCAATAATTTGAAATTGCGAAAACCAAATGACGCTTTCAAGTATTTGATATATCATCTGGAAAGGATTGTCAACGTTTCAAGGTTTCCAAATAACGCCGTATTTAACGACAATTGCTTGGAACACCGTCTTGATAGGAGAGTAACCAATTATCAAATTGACAATGTCGATAATATCAAACTGTTTTTTGCTGTTTCTGGTGCAGGAAAAACAAGGATGTTTCTAGAGTTGCTTTATTCAAACTTTGGGTACTACTTTGTTTGCAAGAGCTTTCAAGATGACTTTGGTTCTAAAGACATGTATCAATGCCAGGTGTATTGCGAGAGTAACTATCAGCCTGAACTCACTGAACATGCTATCCAACTGTTGTATTTCGTTCGGGTTTCTGTTTGCAATTACTTGATAAGCAAGGGATTCAAGGAACCTTGGCAAATTCTTCTGGCTCAACTCCATCCTATCGCATTCTTTGGAGTTGACTTGTTTGAGCGTCTTTTTACGACCCTTGTAAAAGAACCTGGACTTTCCCCAACTGCCATTATAAACCCGTTTCCTTTTATTGCCATTGATGGAGTCCGAAATCTTGCACGAGGTCGTCGTTTTCATTTTCAACCAGAAAGTAGAAACTTTCGTCCCTTTTTCACTCCATTTGTATACCATTCCAAAATGATGGGAGTATTTCCTCATTGCCTACTGTCTGCCACCAGTATTGACTTTGAACTCATCAAAGAGCTAGTGGAGTTCAGTGCTATGAAGGATGATCAAATCACAGATTGTGTAGTTGTATCAGATTTCCATTCTCTGACAAAGCTCGAGGTCGAACAGTATGCTAGACAATTTTTACAAGACCATCAAGTCGATCAACTGGATGCTATTGTATCAAGAATTTCAGACTTTGAATTATGTCATGGAAGACCATGTTTCATATCGTATATTCTGGGCACATATATGGAATCAAATGATATTGACGCTGCGATTGGCAAATTTATCACTGGGATATCTAATGTTGATGGCCAGATTTTCCCGCTTAGATTCTTGAAAAATGACCTTGATGAAGGCATTCGTTCATTTGACAGTCATTGCTGGTGATAACCTGTCAGGACCCATTCGCGACGCATTTCTTGATGCCATTTGGGAGGGGAAAATGCAACTTAATGTAACTGGAAATGACGCTGCTAATGCAATACGTTACGGTTTGGGATTTGGTCAGACTGTCGATGGAACTATATCTTCCATTGAAATTCAAGAGTTGGCCGTAATCGAGTGTCTTTGCTACTTTTTGCCCTTTGCACACACTGTCAAAAGTTTATACCAAAGAATTGGCTCGTATCCTAGCCCTAACCCTCAAACGGTTGGCTATTTGGCGGAATACTTGGTTGCGTTTGCTTTAGTAGCCAACCATTCTGGTTCTGATGCTGCCAATAGTATCAAGGCATCCCGAGATTCTGCATTCGGCTATTTACTATTTGGTGATTCAAGTCAAGTATACTTTCCCGATCATATGTGTGGACCAGATATCATCTACAAGTGTGCCAATACAAAGACTGTATACATTGTCCAAATCAAATTTGTCGAGAGAATGTCAAAACAAGAAGCTGCAAACGCTTACAATACTACAGATCCTGAACGCTTTTATTGCAAACGTAATGGCGGTGGAGTGTTGAAAGGGTTTGAAGAAAAACGAACTCACCTTCTTAGCACTTTGTTGAAACTACACAAATCAGGCTACTCATTGCAACAGACTCTGGTTATTCATACTGCTGAAAAGAACTCCGTTGACGCTCAAGGTATGAGAATCATCAATAGTCAAAACTCGCCTCAGTTTTTTGACAAAATTGGCAACGGTGTTTGGGATTTTTTAAATTCAGTTGGAAATAACCTTCAATAAAGTTTCAAGATGAAATTGATATACAGATTGGATTTTCAAAATCAAATAACTTTGATTAGCCATATGCAACCAACACCAAACACGGAACCTTGAATATGAGCTCAATGATCAATTTTATCATCATGATTCGTAATTGCAAATAGAACTTGTTTCAAAACATAGGAATTCAGTCGTCATTATAAATATTCTTGCATTGCATTGCATACACAACTCCATTTGTGTATATTGATGGGTTTGCACAAAACTGAATTGATGCTAAACTTGGAAATACTGACGATAGCAAGACAGATGCATGAATGCATTCACTCCATTCAACAACAGACATAGTTGCCAAGATCCAAACATGTTCCGCAACAAGTGATTTGTATTTTTACAGGCAAAAGTAGATGCTACCAGTGTAACGTCTGTCAATTCTGACATGTTCAAAGTAATAACCAGCCAATAGTCTGGATTAAACAACAACACATGATGACCGATCGTCATTCCAAACACCAGGACAATAGAAAGGGTTCAACATGTAGAGTCAATCATTCCACCACAATCAGAATTGTAAGTGATTGAATATTGACACTCTTGGATCACAAAATAATCAAACACACGATCGCATATCTTGTCAATGTTGCAATGCATTGCATCGATCAGTTTGATGAAAGTGTTTTGAATCTGATACATGACTGTTATTTTATAACAACGGCAGCTTCAAGGGTGACAATCAGCACTTTTGAAATGGATATTCAGAAAACGCCAAATACACCATGGAATCGATCAATATACAAGCATTGCTGTTGGTGGAAAATCAACCTCAGTAGTATGTTGTGTTCATCTCCAATTGCGGTGATATATCTAATAATCAGGTAGTGTCCCCCTGATTATGGATAGTTATCATCACATTTACAATCCATTACTACAGCATATACTGCTACTGTATACCAAATACTTGACTGATTGTCCAATTGGTCATGTTTTGGATCATTCGGACACAACAGCATCAAACAACCTGTTGTTGCAGTATTTCAAAACCATGACTTTTCCATTGGTATGACTGCACAGTCATTTTAGGTTAATCTAGACTGTATACGTCAAACACTGCTGATTGTGTCACAACATGATCAACATCAAACTCGGAAATCTGTCGTTGATACATCGAATGAGTGACATTGTACTATAATTGAATTGGAGATTGGCAGGTCGTTCAACAAACTGGCCGTGTCAACAGGTCAGATTGTCATCGTGTACATGAATCACAATGGATGATCATGTCATTCAAATCAGCACACAATCTACTGATATATGCAAAACAACACCACCAATACAATCCAGATCAAACCCAATCACAAACGTGGTGTTGAATCCAATGCATGCGAGTACTTTTAAACACATGATACACACTGATGGTGATGGTTGCTGACAGTCACATTGCAGTGTACATGTCCAATAGTGTCCACTGTTATGTCGATTGTTGCTATCCGTGACACCCAACTAGATTACAATCAATGTCTAACAAATACAACACAGTAAACTAGCCACAAGTATCCAAGAGTATATCAATTGATGTGATCCAACAAAACAGCATAGTATTGACTGTTTTGTTAAAGTGCATTCAATCAAGACACTCCAGTATCTCGAGTAGAAATATCAGATTTGTTCACCTTTGTACTGAATCCGCAACAAATCGCACAGATTACAAGCAAAATTTGGACAAGTCGAAATGGCTCAAATTTACAGCTGAAACCAAAATGGTATACAATCGCATTCATGTAGAGTTGAACACTATCTTGCAGTAATTGACTGTTGGTTTGGAATAAACAATGCTGAATATTGGTTGTAGTTTTGTACTTGACATTGACTGTTGACTCAATATACATTATGAATTATTATAAACAGTGTCAATGATATGATGCACACAAACTATGATTTTGAACTGAAATAGTCTTGAACCGGCATTTGTTGTTTCTGTTGTATTCTGAATCACGGATACGATCGCAATCTAGTTCAGCAACAATCATGACACATGTCAGTAATGCAACTGTTTATCACACACCAACACTGTTATTTAGTGGTCCATTTACATCAATATGACTGCAAGTTGTTGTTACATCACGTATTTCGGACATGGGTTTGATATTACGCATCCAACTCCATCACATTGTTGCTGACCCATCATTGTAATGCTGTATGTCCCCATAATCATGAACATGGACATGATCATGTCGTTAGTTGAATCATTACTACTAGTGTATACTACACTACACTACAGTACATTTATGTTGACATGTGTTGTACCAATTTGATTACATTGCTGCAATGTGGCATGCTCCAACCTGTTTGAATGACTGTTGTGCAACATATTGATATTGTACACATGACTATTGTTGGTATTAGTGTTGCATGGAATATGTCAATACGACATGTCAAGCAATATCATATCGACACGATACACACATGCATGTCAGCATCATCAATGTGTACAACTATGCAATATATAATCAACTGTATTGTGTTGTATTGGAAATACAAGTGTCAATGTACAATATGATATCGTGTCAACAAGACTGGAATAATCAGATATAATGCATGTAGATCCAATTTTATTGCAAATTAAACCAGAATGACAATTGAATCAATTGGAACCAACAGGTTGACATTCAAATTAATTGGATGAATCGTCATTATTTGGGTCGTCCAAAGAATGATTTCAATTTACCCATAAACTTGGATGAACCTTTTTGTCTATTGGAGGGAACTTTCTGTCCAGAGGATCCAGATCCGGATGGTGTATCCGGTGATGGTTGCGGTTCTTGATGCTGTTGTTGATCACTAGGATTCTGACCAAGACATTCATTGCATTCTGATGATTGTCCTTTATTACCTAATTCGCCAAAGTACCTCATAACGGAAGGATGTTGGCCGATAAGCAAAAGTTTCCGTTCAGTTGATTCAGGATCCCAAGTTTCTCCAAAAACGCACTCCACGAGCTCTATTTTGATGAGACTCAGATCAAGTTCAATATAACATGTCTTGAGCTGGCACTCATAGTAGCGGCTTCTAATATCCTTAAGTTTGACTTTTTGAGCTTCGAGATCAGCCTTAGTCTTCTGAATTTCACCATCATATTTTGGACTGCCGCCGCTTCTTTGAAATTTACGTTCCAAAACTTGAATCTTCGTTTCCAAGTCCGCTATCAGTATAATCTGGCTGTCATACTCAGGTTTTAACGGGTCGCATACTTTTTTTTGTTCATCGCGAGCATGACTTAGCTTTAGGTGTTTGTCGAGCAATTCCTTGATGCTACTTGGAAGTTGATCAAGACCACCTAAACCTATACCGTTTGGATTAGGAGTTGGCGAGGTGATAGCTTCAACATCTGTAGTTGCACTGGGAATGACGGTTGAAGTGCTAGTTTCAACATCTGTAGTTGCACTGGGGTTGACTGGATTGGCTGTAGTAACCGAGCATGCAAGCAGGATCGATGACAATACAGCAACTGCGAGTTTCATTTTACTGGTTTGGTTGAGCAAGTTGTAATGTCATTCAACAAGTCGGTTTTTGAACTGTATTTATATACATTATTGAATAAATGATATTAAAAGCATATCCCTTGAATGACCGTTTTAAGGGTTAGTGTTGTTATCAGGGTTGATATTGATTTGTTATCAATGCCAAACTTTGAAGGGATCTCCCTTTATATGGTATCCACAATGTTGGTTGAGCCGCTATTTGACCATACATTCGAATATCATATGGTTGGCTATGCAGTCCCACCCTAAAAATGGCTATGGTCAAGGGTTAGGGCCAAGAAATGAGTATAAACCAAAACTGGAATGAGTTGACACTCGGATATTAAATGGTCATCAATATGTGCCGTGATATTCCATGCTTGTTAAAATAGCAAGTGATTGGCATGATTCAACGTACAAGTAGTGTATAGTGAGCATCGGATGATACTGTTTTACTTGAACAAGAGTGCTAAATCCATTGGAATAAATATAATTTAGTCGTCTATTTCTGTACTACATTTTACATCCTCATTGTTACACAACATCAAATGTCTACAAAGAAAACAGCTGGAAATAGATTGCGTTTGTAGGAATACGAAACACCATACACAAGATGACAGCAGTATTGCGTACATACAAATCAAAGTATGCTATCATGACTGTCAACGGATTGATTGAAAATAACTTTATATCCAACTTGCCCATCAACAACCAACAACTCTGCAAGATCCTTCTTGCCAATATCACAGTATCTGGATGGAAATACGGAACCGATTCAAACTGCTGTCAATCAATACTGTCATTCAACACTACAAGGCTGACATTAACAAGTTGTTTGACATCTCATTATCTCCAAAGAAAAACGGAATCCAGACCAGATTCGCTTGGAATGTCAGCAACAACTGACTGTTTGTTGCTACATCAAGACTCGTCAGTACAGACCCACACAATACAATGTAAAAGGTATCAGGCAACCAGATACAAATGAACTGTTTGTCTGCAATATGCTGCATCATATTGGAATGGGTCCTGAAACTCGTTGTATCATTGCATCTCACAGCACCAAAACAGTCTACATTGCTATCAAGTATTGCCATGTGGTGTTATTGTCCGAGTTGACAAGGATACAGCAAACAATACCCAACTTTGATTGGATTTGATATTTCGTATCCTGTGTATATGCGATTGTGCTGTCAACTTATCAAACTGCGGTCAAGTCGATGATAAAGCAATGATTGTCAACTTTTGTATCGAAAAACAGTCAAATGACTACATTAAAACAGACATTATGGACAGATTCTACAAAGGAAATGGTAAATTCCATTATTCTGGGTTGATGCAAATCGCAGTCAAAACAACAAACGCTGTAAACATGAATACGATGAACAAGTCGATGTAGGAATGGAATGCAAGTTGCTGGAGAGTATTGAGCGAGCCGAATCGGAGATTGATGGATTGGTTTAAAATGGGGTAACAGACTGATATTTGAAACGATTTACAACGATATGTCCATGACCTTGAAGCAACAGTTGCAGTTCTAATGGAATATTTTGTTGGTAGCATTCATCTTTAAATGTAGGCATATTGGTATCCAGCAACAATGGAAAATGTGTAATATTACAACTGTAAGGTCTGGACAAGTGACTGTCTGAATAACAGTAACTATTTCCAGTGACACTGCTCTGGAAGAACTCGAATTATTCAACAACACTCTATCAATGCATTTGCAAGAGTCATTGGACGTATTCGTTGTTTGAATGTTGATTCTCATACATTCAGAAGTGGAAGTTATGAAGCTTATTTCCACGCAGACACGATCAATGTATTACTTTCTGTTGGATAGGCTGTATCATCTGTCATCAATTCAGACACACTTGTCAGTCCTGTTCCGTATACAATGAGTCACATATGGACACATATGGACACCAATGCAACAATCAAGAATCAATTGTCATTTACAAGTCTGAATTGCCAACCAACAATCGTACTAATGGACCAACGGACCAATGCCAAAACACCTGCACATCGGACAGTTTATTGGACATGACTTGATTGTTCTTGAAAACTGTTTGAAAACTGCTTGATGACTCGAGTAATCCAATCACACATTGCTGGCAATTAAATGTAACTATACAATGTGCCATTTATACATCAACTACTATCAGTTTATCAGTGACTATCTGGTGTTTATTTATTCAGAATTACCTTGGACTGTCAGAATTTTCGGAGCTTCGTGATTTGTATAAATGTAGTAAAGTATAAAGTAGAATATAATCTGTAACTGTTAGTAGTTATCAGAAGAGAACAAATCAAAAGTGTAATGGAAGTTTCACTTTAATCCAAGATCAGCAGACTTGGTCTTTTCAAGTATAGTAAAAAGGTGTGATAAAGTAATTAGAAAGTTGAAATAGTTTGAATAGTTGTTTATTGATAAGATTAAGCATTCTAGCTTTTATAGTAGTTGATTGTCTTGTGATACGAACAAGTAACACATTTGATAATTAGTGGTTGTAAACGAAAAGTAGTTGAGCCAATGGGATTGATTCCTGTAGTTGACTATATCTACATAATGACACCATTTACCCGTTACTTGGAACATGAATCTCCAGAAATGAGGATAATGGAGTTGGGGCATATGGATTAGTGGTGATGAAGGGTTTAATTTGGAGATTCAAAGTGTGCGTTATTAGAATTAGCTTTGTCACAGATTACCACTTAGGAGTATCCGTCTGAATATTCTAATAATGATGCCTCACTCTTCTCATTGAAAGAAAGTTTTGAAAGCATCACTTCAAAATGGAAAACCGAATCAAAGCCTGCCACAACTCTATGATATTACCTATGCCTTTCTACTGTCTCGTGTTCTGTTTCTCAAATATCTCAAGGAAAAATATCCTAACATAACTCCAGCACAGTTTCTCATTCACCAATTGTTCAACTCAAGAGCCATCAGACTATGCTTTCTGAAACTGAAGCTATTGTCTTTGGACAAGTTGAACGACATACATTGCAGCTATATTGACGATGATTTGCGCTGCCTCTTTTGTTTTGATCAAGCTCATGTGTTGGCCGAACATCTTGGAAGCACGATTATCTCGTCAATGGAGGGAAATCACATCCAACAAAACGGAGATGTGAATGAAGATTCAAAAAGAGGAACACTCTCAGTCTTGCTGTATGTTATCAAAAATAAGGAGTTTGCCAAAAAGGTTATTTTTGCTGGAACATCATCAAAACTACGCAACATTGACAACTTTAAATCATTTGGAACGAAACCTGTTGGTCCTCTTATTCTCAATGAATTCATAACTTGGGACTGTGAAATGGTGTTGGACTATGTGACTGCTTTTGTCGATATTCATCCGGATATTCTCAAGACTGTTCTTACCGACAACTATCGACCAAGAATTTTGGAAAACTTTGTATATGACTTGTTCAGTGCTGGAATCAATGACAATGACTCGGCAACGGCACAACGCATACGACTGAAAAAACAGCATGCCTTTTCGAATATCAATGATATAGTAGAGGAATCTTACAATGCGGTAATTGGTCGATTCGCTCGTATGTCAATCGAACCTATTGCCAGGACCATCAGGGCTCATTCACACACAGATTATGTTAAAGCTTATTTTATCATCAATGATGACGACCAATCATGGACCAATATACTGCCAACTGGACAAGAATCAAGAATACTTTTTCATGAATACTGTTGGATCTATACATCTCATTTGTGAAACTGGCGGATACTTTTTGTCTGAAGGATATGTGATAGACTTGCTTCTCAATTTATTCCGAACAGAGTTTCAACAGTTCAATCTGTTGTCATCGTTGGATCTTTTGAGCAGCATTGCTGGCACAAAAGGTAAAAAAACTACAGCCAAAGGAACACCATTCGAAGCCGTCATTTTGGCTGGTATGATCCAAAAAAATGGACCGCATCTTTCAAATGTCCTATCTAGTTTTGGTGTTTCGATTGCTGGTCTTGATGGTTTACAGTTGCCAACAATAGAGCGTAAGGCTGGAGATGGCACAATCATATCCGATAGACCAACAGGAGTCTTTTTTCGTCCTTCAAACCAGTTTCGACCAGACATCCTTGCGTTTTTATCCAAACAAGTCTGCGTGTCATTTGGAATCAAGCTATATACATCAAAAATTCCTTCAGCAGTGTCTGCCGATAATCTTGAATCTACAAATCCAGACTTTTTCTTTATTAAAGCAGATCGGCCAACGAATAACGAAACGTATTTGAAATGGCAGCAGAGTATATCTGATACCCCGTTAAAGTTTTCAATAAGGTTCTTGATTGAGCTGCCTGAACCACTCAGTGCTGTTTCAACTGAAAATACTTATAACAGCGTCGAGGGAAACCAAAATATCGTTGTTGTCGTTTCAAAGAGCAATATGCGCAATATTTTAAGCGAGCAGATTGCGTCGTTTGTTGAATTCATTACCAGTTCCTGATAATAAATATTGAGCTAATTTGAATATTGGATTGTGTTTTGTTTGATTTATTATATTCAACAAAAGATGCCACAAATCACTTGTCAACTTGATACTATGCAACAGTCGGTTGTTCTTGGTATAGATACAAATTGAACTACCAATAATGGTTATTGCACACAAAGTCACCCAATATCCTGCCAATTGTGATTTTGATTGTATTCCACACAATTCTAGATTGTAATCACAATCACAATTACCGTGTTTGATCAAATGGTGTTTTACATTGATCATGGTATCATACATTACGATACTGCCAGATCACTGCACACAAGTCATGACCAATACAAATGCATTACTGATTGACACTGATCGACACCATATATACAGCCAGACAGCACAACAAACCACCAGCATGCCATTGACCGTGTTGCAATACAATTGTCCAACATATCATGATGTGCTGTATCGAGTCACGACATACAACAATATTACTGAATGAATACAGGTCACAACTGCAAGTATTCATATGTTAATCGACTGACATTGGTGTTGATATCCAATTGATTGACTAATCGATCATCATCAATTGCATCAGTGATTGGTATATGCAACTGATATACACCATGTCCGAGTCTGATATATGTTGATATATTCCTGTCAATCAGCAATGCAGATTTGTGGCCATTACAGTCGAATGTGAGTCGAGTCGATCATTAAACCAACAAATCAATGATTGCACTCTAAATATGGTGCGATTTGATGCGACATGACAATATATTGTTCAACAGGTTCAACATACACAGCACCGATATCCAATACATCACACATGAATACACTGCATATACAAGCAGTAGCAATGACCAATCCAAACCAACAGTGACAGAGTTACTCATCAACATATACTCGATCATCAGTCGAGTCTGCATATATCAACTAGTTGCAACATGTCATAATCAATGTGGATTGTATTGTCCACCAATCGATCATGACAGCTAATCGATACCAATCATGTAGTCAATACAATCACCAACATATCGATGATTGTTGACTTGCGGTTACAACTCGTCAATTGCATCCAATGTTACAGGTGATGCACATCTGATTACTGCAAATCAACAACTTGTCAATCATATCATAGTGTGCATTGCCAACAGACCATGCAACTACAAATCAATGTATACGTGATCAACATTTGATATTTGATGGTGATGAATCAACCATGATTGATTGTATCATACAACTAATACAGTTGCACTGTCTGGTATTGATGATCGACCCAGTCATGTCAAACAATAACTAATGTGTGTGTATCGAGTTTGGGTTGCATGGACACATCAAGGTGTTTGATAACGAGTCCAACGTGATGATACAAACCCGGCATTATATGAATATACAAGTTGATGAATCAAGTCGAGGTTTGCAAAGTGTCAATGTCAGATCAATCAAACAAGTCAGTCAACCATTATATTGTGACTAGTGATGACACGGTTTGAATATCAACGAGTTGGACAGTCGATAATATGGGTGATTGTGATTTGGTCAAGCCACAACATTCGCATATCACTGAGTTGGTTTGGTGTGCGTGGTGTAAACACATACTATTGGATTGGTGCAATACGATCATGTCATACTATTGTATTGGTGACAATGTGATGTTGAACAGATAAGATCTCGAGCGCTTGCAATATAATTGGTGTGGATGAACAATATTGCTTGTGTACCGTCATGTGGTGATATCACCTGGAATATATTGTGTAGCGACATCATAGTGCGGCAAGTATAGTCGTTAAACTTGATATCAGGGTTTAAATCAAGCAACAAATCATAATATAAAGGGTGACCCTTTCAAAGTTACCTTGACATTGGTAGTAAATCACTATTAGCCCTGACAACACAAATCCCTTAGAGCGGTCATCCAAGGAATATGCTTTTAATATTATCCGCTCAATAGTGGATATAAATACAATATAAAAATCAATGTGCTGAATGACAATCATTACAACTTGCTCAACCAAACCAATATAATGAAATTATCAATCACCATATTATCATCAATCTTGGCTGTCTGCTCAGTTACTACAGCTAGTCCAGTTTATCCCAGTTCTACCATGAGTGCTGAAGCTAGCACTTTGACAGCCTCCCCAAGCGCAAATCCAGCTGGTGGAGATGTCTATCCGGTTTTTCCTAGCGCATATAATCTTGAGAAATATTGCGATCCATTCGATACTACTGAAGCGTCGTTGATCAAAGAAATTGCAAAAGCCCATGTTGGAATTGACGTGATGTCTACACAACTTGAAGGCCTACATTATCAGTATGACTTTCAAAAAGGAGTGATTATTAAAGTGGAGCAACAACTCGAAACTCTGCGTCAAACTCCGGGTCAGGAGTTGGGTGCTGCTGAAGCCAGGCTTAAGATGCAGTATGAGGTTCTTGATGGACTCAAAAATGAGCTGAAAGAACTCGTTAAGAAAGCTTCGGATATAATTAAGAAAGAAGAGAGTTTGGAGAAAAAGCTTACAGAGCACTTGTCGCCTGGATCATCAGCGAATGGCGGTAT
>NW_006281127.1:15159-17451 GCF_000203795.2 Batrachochytrium dendrobatidis JAM81 | reverse complement strand
ATCAGCCATTTTTTGGGAATGAAGGTCGGAAACACATTCCCAGAAATGGCTGGTCCATCAATACATTGTGGAAAGTGTATTGGTCAAGAGTAAAGGTGTTTGTCAAAAAAGATTGCAGTTAAATTTGAAACATTGTCGAGTGGCCTTCTTCTATCCAAGTCTCCATTAAAGTTAGTTTTAATAGGCACTGGTTGGTTGTTGAGGTATTTAATGTAAAATGTCCTGTTTTTCATTGTAGTTTGTGGAAAACAAACGGCAAAACTCGATTTGATATTGTAAAGGTATTCAGATTCATACTCTGAATAGTATCAAATTAAGCATTTTTGTATGAAATTACACCTGTCAAATTGTACTGATTTGACATGCATTCACTTGTATCAGTGGATGGTTGAGTGACAATCCAACTGTTCAATACATTACACCATTCATATAGTGACTCGGGTCAAGTCTTTTACTCGACATTGCAATATTCAATGTTCAATGTTCAGATTAAAGTCGAGTCAATTTGACAGTTTCTATCGAGAAAATGGTATCAAGTGTCTGTTATATACCATTGCTGGTGATCAGTGTTGTATGTGCAGAGTAATATCAGCATCGACATTAAACAGCTGGAAATATTGTATTCCATCACAATATATCGTGTACTAGAACATGGATCAGCATGCTGTACCAATGAATTGTAGATGCGATGATAATGATCCATAATCAGGATGGCAATTTGACACTACCTGATTGCTGGATACATCACTGCAATTGGATATATCAATGCAGTATACTACCGAGGTTGATTTTTTATTAATAACGATGCTCGTATATTGATTCACCATATAGAGTGTTTTTGTATTTGATTTATCCTACATGGTGTATTTGTGATTTATGAATATCCATTTGGAGATCGCTGATTGTCACCCTTGAAGCTGCCGTCGTTATAAAATGGCAGTCGTGTATCAGATTCAAGATATTTTCATTACATTACTCGATACAATGTTGATTACTCTAGAATGCGTTCTACTTGCGTTACAGGCTGTTGCTGCAGTTCGACTTGCATTAAAATCACCAAATGGAATTGCTGGTCAATCAAGTAATAGGCTATCAAAACGATCACCCGTTGAATTGGGTGGTGATTTTGGTCAATGTTTTACAATCAAATCCAATGTTCATGGAGTTGATGCATGTATCATGCCATGCATTGTAATGTGTGTGATATGTTCAAGCCGTGCATGTATTGGATCAATCCAGTGTGTATCGTAGTTGTTTGATACACGATGATCACACATACTATTGCATTAGTAATACATGCTATTGATTGAATACACATCATGATCGCATAGTTCAGTCACGATCCAATTGACACAAACAGTCGAGTCGTGTAGTTTGGGTTCAGCTCGACACATTTGTATTGTCAATCTCGGACAAAACGTCAAAAGTGAATCAAGATCAACTGAAACAACCAACATACTGGATCCAGTATGTGTAGTCGCACTGGGTTGTATATATTGACTACAGTAAACAACTCGAATGTCACTTTACTAGTTGTGGGAACATACAACGTTACAATGATGGGTCAGCAACAATGTGATGGAACTGGATGTGCAATATCAAAACCATGTCAAGAATACGAGATGTAACGACAACTTGCAGCCATATTGATGTAAATGAACCACCAAATAACAGTGTCATGAACTGATTGACAATACAGTGGTATTGTTGGTGGTGATTGACATGCAAACAACAGTTGTATTACTGACATGTGTCATGATTGTTGTTGAATTAGATTGCGATCGTATCCGTGATTCAGAATACAACAAATGTATAGAGTTGTATTGACAATATTGACAGTCAAACACAATACATGAATGTGGGTTCAGAACTGGTGATCGTACAATGCATGATTACTAAGAGTGTACAAAGTGTAGATTCAACACTATAGTCTGATTGTGTGTCATATGATGATTGTTGTATATCAAACACACAATGCAGTCAATGTGTAGTATCAACCAACTGAATATGCGACCATTGTATATCCCAAATCAAAGTCATTACAGGATAGATACGGTTGTAAATCAAAGCGTTTGCGGCCACACAACACTCATGAAGGGTGTGATTTTCAATATACCTGATCAAAGGGTCGTAAAAGCATAATCCAATCGACATGATCATCCAATTGATCAATATGATATTATGGATAGGGAGCATCATACTATGGTTTGATATTGGTTCATTACAAACAGTCAAATAACCCTGTATAATTGGTTAATCTAGAAGGGTTGGTTTGCTATACAAACCATACAT
>NW_006281127.1:12095-14940 GCF_000203795.2 Batrachochytrium dendrobatidis JAM81 | reverse complement strand
CAGATACTTTCGATCAAAACTGGCAAGAGATAATGGATGAACTTGATTTAAACCTTTCTGACCAAGACTGGCAAGAAATAATTAATGCAGCCAGCTCAAGTACTCCCAACCAAGACCAGCAACAACCAATAGATATAGTTGATCCAAGTACTTCCAGGCGAGGTCGAAAACGACCAATTGATGAACTGGGTCCAAGTATTTCCGAACAAGATTGGAAAGCCATAATCGATAAACCCGATCCAGGCATTCCGGAAGACTGGCGAGATTTGATTGATGCAATCAATTCAAAAAATTACAGAGAATACTGGCAACAACCGATTGATCGATCCGGTCCAAGTACTTCCAATCAAGATCAGCGACAACCAATCGATGTAGTTGGTCCGAGCACTTCCAAACGAAGTCGGAGACAACCAATTGATCAGCCCAGTCCAATCACCTTTAGCCAAGTGTCTGGTTCAACTCATGAGCCCAATCCAAGCACTTTCAATCAAGACCAGCAACAACAAACAGATGGAAACGATTCTGCCAATACTAGTTCAAATCAAGTGACTGAATTAAGCCGAAGAGATCAGATAACCCTTGATCGTATAAAGCAAAGACTTGTAGCGTTTAAAAAGGTACGAAAGGAAAACCATAAAAAACATCATGAGTATATAGCTCTTGGAATCAATCAAAAGTTAGCGTTAGCAATGGGAGAAGAGATATCCGAGTCAAGGCACAATCCAAACACTGAAGACCAATTGAAACAAGAGTATGAAAAGGCAAGCAGAAAAGTATATAATGTCAGACAACGATTGAAGGATTTTATGGCAAAACATGGTTTAAGATTTGAAGAACCGAATTAGGATTAATGATGTGTCGATGAATTTGATTTTGAATAAATTTAAACTTTCTGATATGTTGATATTTGTCGAGTATTGTGAATGGATCAACAACCATATCATTGATTGCATACTGTATGTTTGTGTATACTGTGTTTGGTATTACATCAACAGTTACTGGATTGTTGATTGATACATTGGCATGGCTTGTTCCATATACATCAATGACATGATAACAACCAGTGTTGGTTGTGACTATCAGTCATACTTGCAATCACTTGTCAGTTGCATGATACCACCAACTGATCATGTCGTGCATCGTACAACAAACGGAGCAATACACTTGTTGAAAGTCGGATGTAGATTGCGACATCGACTGGTTTGATATTGGTCAATTAGTGTTGTTTTATGACAGTTTACAATGTAATATATGCAGCATGGTATTGGTAGTGTCGTATTCGTGTAAAATGGACCACTGAATAACAGTGTTCATGACACTGACTGTTCATCACTATCCAACCCAATCTCACCATTTCAATCAATCTTGGTCAATGTTGATGGTTTACACGCTAATTCATTATCCAATCTTGTCTGGCATTATTATTGGCTTTAATCACATTTGGTTTGTACAACTGCCATGAGTTGTACTACCATTATCATTGTGTATTTGAACACCAAATATTCCAATACATCAATAATACCACAGTGTAAACAGTAGTACAGTTGATCAGTATTGTGGCAAGACTTTTCATCCAAGTTTGTATTTGGAAATACTCGATGGTTTAATCACAACACACTGTTTGTAATGCAATTGTCATTGATTTCATTCCAGTCCAGTCCAGTCCATCCGATTTATGATGATGTTTAGTAATTCATTACCATGTGTTGTAGTAAACTAACTTGTTTATTAAACCAAATCTACAACGATCACATTCAGAATATTAATTTACAGTATTTCTAAATGCATGTTTGATAACAATCCAATTTTGTTACAAAAAACTGATCAAAACAATACTAAAATGGAACAACTCGCTTGTGTGTTTGACAACAATCCAAACATGAACAATTGTTGGCAATTGTTGGACATTCGCATGAATGAAATTGTCAAATCAAAATTCAACTTTACTAATTTTATCAAACATGAAGTTAGATGATGTTATGAAAGAGTTGATCCAACACAAGGAAGATTTGGAACTGTTAACAACGGATGATCAACTATATAAGGCTGAACAAACATGGGACAGACTGCTTGTATTGATACTGGAGTTGAAAGAACAGAATTACAGTAAGTTTAATAGCCATTGTATTATTGATGAGTTCAAACCATTGCTGACTTTGTGTTGGTTTGGAGTGACAGGCTTTAAAGTTATAGTGCCTCGCTTACAGAGTATTGGACTGGAAGATATCGCAGCTGAGTATTTGGAGTATAATCGACCCAGTTTACAGGTATTCATATATTGTAACAATAATGGATTGCTGTTCATGACTAAACTAATCAACATGTGTTGTGTAGATCGAAGTAATGGAGTTTACTACAGTGTTTTTGAGTATGGTATACTATGATGATGATTTCAAAGTATCACAACGATTAAACAACCAACTCTCACAACTCATGCAATCATCAAACCGTCAAGTCAAAATAGCGGCAAGTCATGATTGGTATTGATCAAATGATTGTCATTCAACTTATCTAGTGTCAATATGCATATAGGCGATAAAAACATGTACAGAGTTTTACAGTTATAAACGCTGGAGTGAGGAGTGTAAACTTGACATCAAGTCTATGGTTGAGATTATTGTTCACGATTCTGATCAAGAAATGCTCAGATTGTCGATTGACCTGTTTTCGACCGTTTGCAGTGAGATTGACGATCAAAATGTATGTTTACAACAATACAATATTGGATCAGTTTGGACAGTGTCATGTCATGTTGATCTGATTGGATACTTGACATTGAACAATATCATTAGCTTGGCATCGTGTTGTCAAGACTCGTTTCACGACTGGAATCATCCGATGGTTC
>NW_006281127.1:678-11934 GCF_000203795.2 Batrachochytrium dendrobatidis JAM81 | reverse complement strand
AATTTGACATGGTTGGATTGACATGACATGAATACAGGAGTGTCGATCAAGCAGTGATTTGTGAAAGTATTGATACTATTGATAGTTTATGCAATGCTACAGATTGTGAAATGATTTCAGCCGAGTTGATAAGATCGGATTTGATTCAAACACTGAACGACTTGTGTATCAAACACAGCGACAACTTTGAACTAAAAACACGCATAATCAGCATGGCGGGATCAGTTGCATCCAAAATGCACGACTTTCCTGTATCGCTTGTACGATCGCTGGTTTTTGAGCAATTGACGATATCGATGTGTGATCTCCGCATGGGTTACTCTTTTCGCCTGTTTGGATATGTCAACGACATGATTCAGAAATCTACAAACAAGGCCGAGATGATCAAGGCGTTCCAAGAATATGGAATTGTGAACCAACTCAACACTATTTATTCACGTAGAGATATAAATCTGTATGGTTATAATGGTATTGTAAAACTACTCAAAACACTTGTTGATTTTGCCGACAATCATCCAGACAGTTCAATACGTACCGAGTTGGAACAAGGCGGGATATTTGAAAATCTAACGGCTATTGTAAAATCGGATACTACTCACTACAGAAACAAAAATATTATTGGCCAGATCATTGAAACGTGTTTCCAGCATCGGGTTCACGTTGCTAGTTCGAGCATTCAGCCATACGATGACAATGCCGAAATTGATATGAAATCTGGAATGGCCGGATATCCATATAAACAGGTACGCACACTTGTCGAGATGCGGTATATCCAGTATCTGCAATCTATACTTTGCAAACCCATGTGGTGGATCGATATCACAAGCCAGCATATTGTGGAGCAATGGAGGGCTGACTCACTCGATCGGAATATATTGCCATCAACATTTAATCTTGCATTGGAACAACTCGAGGTTTTTGTCAAACAGCTTGTTTGTAATGGCAGTGATGGATTGGGCACAATTGTCCCAGGACCTGTTGAACTGACGTATATACTGGACAATGGCATACCTGACAATGTACATACGCGATTGATGACAAATGTATCGGATATTGAACATGGATCAAATCACAACACTGGTCAAATGGTGCACAATCTGATTGATGCATCAATGTACAGTGTTGTATATGGACAAACGATGATTGTACCACTGAGTATACGACTCAAATACACCACAATGGTACCATGCGATATATTGTTATCGACTCGACTTGTTTCAGATACGCCCATCATTGACAGCAGTCCCAAGTTTATATCATGCAAGTTCCAATGGCTTCCGAGTGAATTCCGTGTCGAACAGGATGGCAGTGTGACCATCAACTCATACATCAACAATCTGAATCCGATATGGCATCGAGACATGTATAAATGCATTGCCAAAATATTCAAATGTTTTGTCCCGATGTTTGAAAGTCTGTTCAGAACGATGGATCCAATGTTCAAGTATATTGATCTTCGTAATGGCACAAAGGGATATGAGTCATCAAGCCAGTCAGATCATGATGATATGGAACCAGACACTCGAGTCATTCGTCCCGTGTATGTACCAACACTTCCGGAACATTTCCAATCCAAATATGAATCAGCAATGCCAGTATCACTGCGTGGTCGTAATCTGCAAGTCATTGTCAAACTCACCAACATTCAACTGACACCATCCAAACCTAAATACGACGAGGGAAACTGGCACATTGAAGGTCCAATTAACGAATCGATTATTGCAACTGGACTGTATTACTACGACGTGGAAAATATCACCACACCCAAACTCGATTTCCGCGAGGCTGTTGATCGGTTTGAACGTCGAAAAGCATCTGAGATTTATTGGAAAGATGTGTATGACATTGATCGAGAATCACCACGCAATCAGTATATAGGATCGCTTGAATTACCAAATGGTCGGTGTGTAGTTTATCCCAATCAATACCAACACAAAGAACAATCATTTGAACTTGCAGATCCAACTCAACCAGGACATTGCAAGATTTTGACATTTTTTGTAGTGAATCCAGCCTGTCGGATTGTTTCGACTGCACATGTGGCTCCGCAACAACCACAATGGTACAACTCGAGTTTTGACAAGACACCCATACTGCCTGAACTGTGGAATGATATCACGCAGTATATTCAAGGTGTTCAATCACCAACTGAAGCCAAACACCATCGAGATGAATTGACAAGTGACCGAACTCAAATCACAAGAGCATACAACGAATACAGATATGAGCGGAAGTATAATCTTGGTCTTTGGTGATGGATTGTGAGGTTGTGATTTATACAACAATGAGTTGCAATGCCAGTCGGATCTATGCAATTAAATGGATTGAATAAATTGAATGAATTGAATCAATCATGACAGTGATTGTTGATTATATTGACTGATCGTGTACAATTGATTGATACAAGTGATATGGATGCATCATTTGGTGTTGTTGAATCAGATCATTGCTTGATTCTGTCAATGTGATCAAATGGATTACTACAAAACTGGACATGCTCAAGTTGAATCAAGTATTGAATCGAGTATTGGATTGATATTTACACACAACCACAACCACAACCACAATTGCAATCAGCACAGTCTGAATATTAGACATTTGAACATCACGTATCGAGTTGTGGATAAATGCGAGTTGTCATATTGGACTGTTTTTGTAGTTTATTAATGATTTGATTCACGACTGTTTGAATTCAAGGCTCAATATGGATTACAACTGGATTGTCGTTGTTTCCATTTGGAATGCCAAATCTGTCAATGTGTTGATTGATTGCTAGTCCATTGTCCAATCCATTGATCAGTAATTGTTCAAATCAAAGTTGTATCCGAGTCGAGTTGTCAATCAGGATACCATAACCTGACATCCAAACGATTATTCAAACGATTGTCCAAACCATCAATGATTGTCAGAATAAGCTTTACGACTCGACTGCAATAACCACCACAGTCATGGTCAGGTTAGTATGTTGATCCGTTTACAAAGTTCCAATACTGCAACAGATTCAACATACTCTTGAAAGTGCTGCACACCACATGAATCCAGCAAACCCACTGATGAATTGAACCAATCAATTGACCAATGACATGACTCGATATTGGACATCGAGTTGCACACAGTTGGTAAAAAGTCACCGACATGTTCAGATAGTCAAACCTTGACTACAGGTTGATATCATCATCCAACACACCCAATACAACACACAATCTGGACGACTACTGGATCATATTGTGGATATCAATCAACGGAGCTACTGGTTCCAAACAACCATGTACAATCATGCACAGTCATTACAGGACAATATGATACATTTCTGAATAGCATGTTGTAATCAACACGAGTGGAGTTGTGCAATAGACTTGTCATGGTTTACAATGGTTTGATATGAACATGATGGCTCGGACTCTATTCAGTCGGATCAACTCGACTACAATTGGTCGTGTATATTATGATTGACACGAACAATTGTAGTTGAACTCGAATACAGATTGACTGTTGAATCACAATGCGTGGTATCAGCAACATGATGTGATATATAGTGGAATGTATACGCTAACCTGACATGTGTCATGTAGTGTGTATTCGATCAATATGGGTATTAGTAATCAACAAGCCATACGATGTTTGTGTTCGAGTGATGGAGTGGAGTGGAATGAGTGCATCAATCCAGAATACGAGTCAATCATGACATATGATCATGATGTGTGATTGATACAACTATAGTGACAATCGATATTGATATAGTAATACCCAACATGCAATGCCAACACAACAGTTGCAAGTCATTGATCATCAATGTGACATTGTGGTTGCAACATGAACTGCATTGTATTGATTCAGTTGATTGATTGAATTACTGGACAATGTGTAGTGATGATTGATCGTGTCGAGTTGAATGTAAAGTATCACTAAACCACATGTTGAATCATGTCAACCACAACACATATTGATGACCATCCAACAACTGAATATCAGCTCAGTTGCATATAGTCTTGTTTAAACATGTACATATCTGTTCATATTTCAACACACTGACCCTTTTAGGGTGGATAAGGGTGTAAAACACAATCAACCATATGATACTCGAATGTATAGTCAAACAGTGGTTTAATCAATATTGCGGGTGATCATATAAGGAGTAACCCTTTAAAGTTTGAGATTGGTGACAAATCACCATCAACCCTAATAATAAAGCCAATCCCTAAAACGGTCATCCAATATGCTTTTAATACAATCCATCCAATAGTGGATATAAATACAGTCCAGCCTTGCTTGTTGAATACCAATAATTACAACTTGCTCAACCAAGCCAATACAATGAAACTCGCAGTCACAATATTGGCATCAATCCTGGCCATCTGCTCGGTTACTACAGCCATCCCAGTCAATCCCAGTGCAGCTACAAGTGCTGAAACTAGCACTTCAACAGCTCAACCCACTGAAATTACAAGTACTGAATCTGAGTATCGGAAAATTTCTCATGAAGAAGCTACGGGTTTAGTTGATATCAGTCAATTTTCAGAGAATGATGCGAATTTGATTGAAGAATATCTACTAATGGATCAAAGATATGATGATATCAACAAACCGTATGACGTGGCCAATTTTGAAAGGCTTGACCAAGGAAAATTGGTGGAACAACTAACTGAACAAAAAGAGAAACTGTTACATAAACCTTATCAAGACGAGAATGATCCAATGTATCAAGAAGAGCTTGAAAATTCTAAATTGAAGCTTAAGAAAGCGCTAAGAGAACTCAAACGGATTGTAAAAAAGTGTGAGAGAATCGGTAACAGCCTTTATTACGCTACTTCGCAATTGAATTATAGCAGAGAAAATCTCGCAGAGCGCCTGTTCCAGAATGGCCCGAGTGGAACATCACTGAATTCTTATGTGGAATTTCTGGAATCAAATCGTGATTTTGTTGAAAAGATTTACGAATCTCTCACTCTTCAACTAAGCCAACAGTCAAAATCAGAGTAATCCTCTAATAATGGAAATAACCTTGGATCACGCTGAAATCAACTTGAAAATGAAGATTCATTCGATTGATCCGAATGCTAATCTGTATTGGTTTCGACTGACTCGATTGTATTTTTATTTGAATAAAATATGATACGATACAATTACCATTTGATATTATATCTGATCATTGTACACAGTCTTGGTTGGCATGATATCATATTGTACACTGACACTTGTATTTCCAACACAATATGGTTGATTATATATTGCATAGTTGTACACATTGATGATGCAGATATGCATGTATGTATTGTGTCGATATGATATTGCTTGACATGCTGCAAGCGATTGTTTGGAGCCACTATGCTTTTTGATTCAGTCATTAATACTTGCAAAGCGTTGGTCAATACTTTGATTCCGAATTACCAATTGATATGATGCTACACGGACAACAGATTCGTCGTGTTCAACACTACAAATATCTGGGTGTTGTGTTGCACAACCACTGTATCACACCATGTGACTGGAATATAATCAGGTTGCTGTATCCAATAGCATGTTGGTTGTGCCCGGTTCTTGCAAACCACCAACTCACAATCAACTTTCAGACACGAATATTCTTGGCAGTCATTCTATTAATGATCATGTATGCACTGGATCTGGTTGGTGGTTGGTGGTAACTTGACCTGCATACACAGTCAACAGTCAACAACGGTGTGCGACACATATTGAATGCATGCAAATACATGACTGTCAATTTCTTGTTGTTGAAATGGGTTCAGATCACCATTAGCTCACTCACTCGTTGCACCGATGCGATTGCATGATCAACTGGACATCAACCAAACCACATTCGAATGCATATGTTCCAGTCATGTGCATGGTGTATTGATTGTCAACTCACAATGTCAACTCCAACACATTCCACCATGATTATGGTCACATC
Organism: Batrachochytrium dendrobatidis JAM81; assembly: GCF_000203795.2. Classification (NCBI taxonomy): domain Eukaryota; kingdom Fungi; phylum Chytridiomycota; class Chytridiomycetes; order Rhizophydiales; genus Batrachochytrium; species Batrachochytrium dendrobatidis. The sequence goes on along the minus strand of NW_006281127.1, from coordinate 6,026 downwards.
ATACCATGCTGATGTATGTCGATCGGTATCACATTGCAACCAGCTGTCATTCAATGACTGCAATGCAATACCGTGCATGTATTGTGACTGATACGCTGTGCACCATCAGCAAGTGTGCAACTGTCACTCGATATATCGACTCTGATATACAACAACATGCTGTGTTTACCATGATCAGGTTTTTGATCAATCTTGGACTCATGATACATGATTTGTCATGTTGGATCGTGTGGATGTGTCATGGACTGCAATTTAGTTGCAGACACACATATGTTGGACATTGACTGATGCATACTGTGCAATGACTGATCAGTGCGAGTGTAATTGCACACTTGGTGGTATTGTGCATTATGGTTGTTTGACAACGGATGAATGCTGGATTAGTCAGTTATATGCAATCCATCTGAATCAACCTATTTGGACAAACACTCGATGTAACTGACAACAATGTGTTTATATGGCTGTTGGATCAATCGAGTTTGTGCCGATAGCGTACCAGTGGTAACAAACAGCACGTTGTGATTATTACTGAGACCAACAAACATGGGTTTACCAATAAACTTGAGGCACCAACAACATATGCTTGTATGAATATGTGCTGTTTTCATGAGATCATTAACAGCATATGCTTGTATGAATATGGCCTGTTTTCATGAGATCATTTCATGTATTGAGTTGATGATAGTCGAGTAGATACTAATAGTTGATTGATATTACAGCCATATTGACTTGAATAGACCACCAAATAACAGTGTTGGTGTGTGATAAACAGTCAGTGTCATGAACTGATTGACAATACAGTGATATTGTTGGTGGTGATTGGCATGAAAACAACAGTTGCATTACTGATATGTGTCATGATTGTTGTTGAACTAGATTGCGATCGTATCTGTGATTCAGAATACAACAGAAACAACAAACGCTGGTTCAAGACTATTTCAGTTCAAAATCATAGTTTGTGAGCATCATATCATTGACACTGTTTATAATAATTCATAATGTATATTGAGTCAACAGTCAATGTCCAGTACAAAACTACAACCAATATTCAGCATTGTTTATTCCAAACCAACAGTCAATCATTGCAAGATAGTGTTCAACTCTACATGAATGCGATTGTATACCATTTTGGTTTCAGCTGTAAATTTGAGCCATTTCGACTTGTCCAAATTTTGCTTGTAATCTGTGCGATTTGTTGTGGATTCAGTGCAAAGGTGAACAAATCTGATATTTCTACTCGAGATGCTGGAGTCTCTTGATTGAATGCACTTTAACAAAGCAGTCAATACTCTGCTGTTTTGTTGGATCACATCAATTGATATACTCTTGGATACTTGTGGCTAGTTTACTGTGTTGTATTTGTTAGACATTGATTGTGATCTAGTTGGATGTCACGGATAGCAACAATCGACATGACAGTGGACACTATTGGACATGTACACTGCAATATGACTGTCAGCAACCATCACCATCAGTGTGTATCATGTGTTTAAAAAGTACTCGCATGCATTGGATTCAACACCACGTTTGTGATTGGGTTTGATTTGGATTGTATTGGTGGTGTTGTTTTGCATATATCGGTATATTGTGTGATGATTTGAATGACATGATCATCCATTATGGTTCATGTACACGATGACAATCTGACCTGTTGACACGGCCAGTTTGTTGAACGACCTGCCAATCCCCAATTCAATTATAGTACAATGTCACTCATTCAGTGTAGCAGCGACAGATTGCCGAGTTTGATGTTGATCATGTTGTGACACAATCAGCAGTGTTTGACGTATACAGTCTACATTGACCTAAAATGACTGTGCAGTCATACCAACAAAAAAGTCATGGTTTTGAAATACTGCAACAACAGGCTGTTTGATGCTGTTGTGTCCGAGTGATCCAAAACATGACTAATCGAACAATCAGTCAAGTATTTGGTATACAGTGACAGTATATGCTGTAGTAATGGATTGTATATGTGATGATAATTATCCATAATCAGAATGACAATTTGACACTACCTGATCACTGGATACATCACCACAATTGAAAATATCAACGCAGCATAATACTCAGGTTTATTTTCCACTATCAGCAATGTTTGTATATTGATTCGCCCTACAGGGTGTGTTCGGCTTTGTCCACCCTACATGGTGTACTTGTGTTTTTTAAATACCCATTTGAAAATTGCCGATTGTCACCCTTGAAACTGCCGTCATTATAAAACGGCAGTCATGTATCAGATTCAAGATATTTTCATCACACTACTTGATACAATGCTGATTACTCTAGAATGCATTCTACTTGCGTTACAGGCGGTTTCTGCAGTTCGAGTTTCATTAGAATCACCAATTGGAATTGACAGTCAGTCAAACAACAGGCTATCAAAACGATCACCCGTTGAATTGCGTCATGATGCTGATCAATGTTTCACAATTAAAGTCAATATTGATGGAATCAATGTATGTATCATGTCATGCACTGTAATTTAATATCAATTTGCACCACGTTTAATCAATCTCACACTTGTTTAAAATAGTTGGGTTTACAAGTCGATTCATCATTTTCTGATATAGTTGTACCACTTTCTAGTTCAAGCAACGATGTAGGTTTGACTCCGCAATACACTCCAAGTGGGCAACCCGTTACTATAAATTACAAAGGCAAAGAGTATAGAGGAATTAGTTCCGACGCAGCTGTGACGATTCCGGGTACTGGGATAACTGACATTGATTTACCTGTACTAGCAATCCAAAAACAATCGCCAGATCTAGTTGGCATTGGTGGAAAACTCAAGCAAGGAGTATTTGGGTTTGCCTATTTCTCGTTGTCAAAGCATCATCCACCAACCACTGCAATGGATATTTTGTACAATTATGGTGTTATTCCTAATAACGAGATTGGCATTCAACTATGTCCGTATGAAATGACTTCAAAAAGTTTCATCAATATAGGAAATACGGACGTAGCTGAAAAATGTGGAACGGATGGAAGGAGTATTGCATGGGTAAATTCACCGACAAACGATTATTTTACTGTCAACATCAAGAGTGTACTAATCAATGACAAACAAGTGGATCTACCCGAGGAATTTCAGCAAGTTGTGGAAAATGGACGTGCTTTGTATTCATATCTACATACATGCTTTATGTATATGCGTTTTCCTCAAGCAGTCGTGGATGTGCTGATCAATGATATCCTTAATAGTGGTGCGATCACTATCAAGAATACTATGATTAGTAGCAAGCTCGGCAAAATAATAATTAAAAAGAAGCTACAGAACAACCATCTAATGACTAAATCCAAGTATAATATCGATTGGGTCAAGCTGCCGACAATTACAATTACAGTGTTTGCTCAAACTCCTGTAACTGATGACAACCACGATTCCGTTGTAACGATCAAACTGGGTCCCAAAGACTATTTACGAAGCTATAATTCTAAAGATTGTAAATATTTGACAATTGTATGCAATATGTGTTGTTTGATTAACCTGACTAATATACCTGCTGAACTATAGACCTGTTTGCTGTACAAGCTGGTCCAAATGATAATGCAGTTCTTGGTACATCATTTATGGCCCGACTTGGATTGACATTTGATCGAACAAATAAACGCATTGGATTTGGTCCTGGATGTGGATGCGAAGTCTCGACTGATGGATATCCTATTATTTCAAACGGTTATCGAGTGATCTGGTCACCATCACAGTAAGTTGTTTGATATTGATGTGTGCATGTGTTGATTGATACTGATCATGAATTTGATGCATATTGTTAGATTTCCTGAACAACCAAGTACTTCAATTCCAGATGGCAGATCTACTCTCAGGAGATCGTTTTCGCGACTTGGTAGTATTCGTCGTGGTAGTAAGCATTCAAAGCCTAATTATGAGAAATTTGATGGATAAACAGATATATAGCAATAAAACTGGTTATTGTTGCATGGATGATGTACGTCAGGACTCTTGGTGTTAATAATCATCAACTACAACGATCAAGTAGTTGTACCTGAAAACACTCACCACACTGTCAACAGTCACAATAACTCACGATAAACTCGACTAAATACAATACATTAGTGACATACTGATATTATATGTATATTTAATGTGGTGTGTCCATGTTTGACTGTGTGATATGTTCAAGCCGTGCATGTATTGGATCAGTCCAGTGTGTATCGTAGTTGTTTGGTACACGATGATCACGCATACTATTGTATTGGTAATACATGGTATTGATTGAATACACATCATGTAGCTCAATCATGGTATGCATTGTTTGAATTCATCACTGTATATCTGGATGATCATGTCGATACTGGATGCGCGATATCAACAGTTGCAATATGGTATACTGCTGCAAATATCATGATTATTACATTCCATTGGTGTGTGATCATATTGCACCAATCGACCAGTATACGATCACTGAATACATCAACATGTGCATAATGACCATATTGTTGGCATTGCATATTCAACATGTGATACTTGACACACTACACAGTTGACACTGCAACTGATGTGTGTAATCAGTCAGGCTATTGATGCAACCATTTTGACACCACAATCAACGAGTCAAACCAGTCAAATTGGTTGGATCTGATATCGACACACATGACTATTGTTGGTATTGGTGTTGTATGTGTCAATATGACATGTCAAGCAATATCATATCGACACGATACACACATACATGTACTTCCAATATCAAATATCAAATGGTAATCATATTGTATCGTATCGTATTTTATTCAAATAAAAACACAATCGAGTCAGTCGAAACCAGTTCAGATTAGCAATCAAATCAAACGGGTGATTCATCTGAATCTTCAGAACTGGGTGGACTCAAAAATGATTTGCGCTCATTCTTGGATTTGGAAGTTTTCCATAAACGAGAACGAGAATGGGATTTGGAAGCTCTTTGTGTACTGGATGATGCTTGAGTGTGTTGAACTGTAGACGCTTCGCTTGGTGATGATGGACTTTTATGATGTTGTGATTGGTTCTGGGTTCCACTAGTAGAGGCTTGCTCGGATTTTGGCTGTTTGTTTAGTTGGAGAATAAGAGATTGGTAGATACCTTCAACAAAATTGCGATTTGATTTCAGAAATTCGATTCGAGAATCCAGTGATGCTGCATTCGGATCATTTTGGAACAGGAGCTCTGCAAGTTTTTTTCTGGCTAAACGAAGCGACCAATCAGCGTAACAAAAATCTTTATCGAGTTTCAGACGCTCTTCTTGAATGCTGAAGAATTTTTCGTTCCCTTCTCTAATCTTCAGCATTTTTTTTTCTTTCTCTTCTTGATACTCTGGATCATCCTTGTTGTTCAGATATTTTATGAACAG
>NW_006281127.1:0-578 GCF_000203795.2 Batrachochytrium dendrobatidis JAM81 | reverse complement strand
GATCCGCTTCTAGATATTCTCCAAACAACTCCACATCATCCTTTGAAAGTTTACTAAGATCAACTGAAGGTGTAACTTGTGCACTGGGAGTGACGGTTGAAGTGCTAGCTTCAGCACTTGTAGTTGCACTGGGATTGACTGGTTTGGCTGTAGTAACCGAGCAAGCAAACAGGATTGATGCCAATACTGTGACTGCGAGTTTCATTGTATTGGTTTGGTTTGGTTGAGCAGGTTGTAATGATTGGTATTGAACAAGTAATATTGGATCGTATTTATATCGGCTATTGAACGGATAATATTAAAAGCATATTGGATGACCGTCATAAGGGATTGGCTTTATTGTCAGGGTTGATGGTGATTTGACATCAATATCCAACTTTGAAGGGATATCCATTTATATAACAACCGCAATATTGATTGAACCGCAACTTGACTATGCATTCGAGTATCGTATAGCTTATTGTGTATTCCACCCTTATCCACCCTAAAAAGGGTCAGTGTGCCAAAATATGAACAAATGCATGTTTAAACAAGATTATATGCAACTGAGCTGATATTCAGTTGTTGGATGATCATCA
>NW_006281126.1:16596-17864 GCF_000203795.2 Batrachochytrium dendrobatidis JAM81 | reverse complement strand
ATATTATCATTGAATTACAGCTAAAAACTAATGAGATTGCAAAAAATATGTATTTATACTCCAGCAACCCAAATTCCATCGTGTTTTGATAACACTGCAATAACACTGCAATAAATTGTGATAACATTGTGATAACATCAAACAGACTGATGTTGCATCATATCAACATGGACTTTCCATTTGTAAAACTGTATGATTGTTTTAGATTGACATGCTGATCCTGTATGTGGATTACTCAAAATTGTGTCGACACAGGCTCGGCGAGTCCAACGAGTTCACCAAGCTCAGCAAACACTTGCCGTCGGATCAACAAGGGACGTTGTTTTATATTTGATTAAAAAAAGTAGCAGATTGTTCAACAAACTGGCTGTGTCAACACATCAGATCGTTGTCATGGTACACAAAACACGAGCAATACATATTTCCGCCATTCAAATCAGCAGTCTGCCGATATTTACGGAAAAACAACATCACCAAATCAACCAAACCCGATCATACACAAGGTGGTGAATCAATTTTTCCAAGTACTCTATGTGATACACGATGATGGTTGCTGATAATTTCTCACTTGTCTCTCTATTGTCGCTAACTGTGAAACAGCCCATTATTCTGTATTGGATTCCATTTGTCGTCAGTATACTGGATTAACTAATCACTTGGTAGATCAGCATGTGCAATATATCAATAAGCAACGTGTACAGCAACAGAGTATAAAAGTTGTTTCAGTCGATAGTAATCCAGTGTTATACAGCATATATGATTATTCATGGATGTTGACATTGTTCAAGAGTATGGTGTCCATGACATTGGTAATGCAATCAAAAATACGATAGCTATTCAGGTTTAAGGGTAGCTAATCAAGCCATGCATAGTGTAGATCTTGATGCTGCATAATCATTTAAAATGGAATCTTTTTAAGCTGTATTTGACACTTGGATTCATGCTGGTGTCCAGTTATGATCTGAGCATTGGCTGCCTTATACTTGCCAATTTGAAACAACCGGGAATCAGGGTCAAACTGTTCAACATATTGCGCAAAGGAAACCTAATACATGCCAGACAGTTTGTGGATCCATTTTGCTTTCGAGTCAATATATGTTATACAATGGCTGTTTTAAACACCATTATTGCCATCCAAACACATTGCTCACAAACAGCAAATCAATTGCATGATAACCCTGACCAAACAGAACTCATAGGGTTGACACTCATCAACCAAAATGACAGATATGATCAAGTAACCAGTTCAAAAATACAAACCAAACAGC
>NW_006281126.1:0-16020 GCF_000203795.2 Batrachochytrium dendrobatidis JAM81 | reverse complement strand
AGCATTAGTATTGCCAGTCAAGACCATCAAGGTATAAAAATGAGTCGTGAGCCACTATCAAACATCATCAGACTGCTACAAATCAACAACTCAATCCGTATAGTATTGATACACTTGCCAAATACATTTCAATAGTATACTGCAGCCACGATGAAATTTTCACTGCTAGCCATTGCTTCTGTTGCGTTCGTTGTCAATGCTCAAGGGAATAAATCTGGTATGCAAATCTGTTGATCAGACTATTTTATGTTGGGTTTGTCAATGTTTGGATTGTGCAATCGTTCAAAACTTACTAATTGGCATACATTATAGAATCCATGCCTACATGGGCCTTTATCAAAGAACACCGTGACGCTGGCAGATTTGTTTTTATGCCATACACTGACGAACAACGAAACGTCGTGCTGACCAATGTTGAAAATGGTTTGAAAGCATGGTTCAACTATGAATCTAAAATCAAGAATTATGGTGAGCGTGCCGATCCCTTCCCGATCATCAAGAAACTGCGTGCAAAACTGGATGCATCCAATCTTACTGATACTGAGATGCAGACTGAACTCTTGAGTGCGTTTATTCGCATGCGTGACTATCATACTCATTTTGAGCCATCTGGACCATATTCTTGTTTTTTTGCCACGACTGGTCTTTATTTCAAATTTATCGAGGGCGATGCGGATATGGTCAAGAAACCAACCATCGTTTTTGAAGCTCACATCAACGTTAAAGAGTTGCGTGCTTTATACGGAAAAAACTATGACCAGATCAAATTTGGCGACGAGTTACTTCTTGTTGATGGTATGACGTTTGTTGACTATTGGAACTTGAATCAGGACAAAGCAAGTGGTGCCAATGATTATGGTGGTCAGCATGGTGCTCTTAGTTACATGACGTCTCGTTCTGGTGCATTTACTCTTTTGCCAGAAACTGATACGATCAAATATCGGTTCAAATCAAAAGATACTGGAAAAGTGTACGACATTGAAGCTCCATGGGTGGTTGGGTTTATTCCATCATGCTGGAATATGACTAGTCAATTGTATGCCAAAATCTCTGGAAAAACTCTACCTGGGACACCTCAGCCTGCCGACACGAACAGTATAATTGACACTGATGCACCTGATACCGGAGTCAAACGTCGGTTGAAGACTTGGAAAGAAATCAGAACTCCATCAATGATATCCGAGTACCATCATAGAAAGCAAAAAATTGATCGGATTTTACTTGGACAGCCATCACAAAACCATACTTTTGAGTACCAAAACGCCGGCGTGTCGACCATCAGTTGGGGAATCTGGAAACCCGAATCCAAGAATCTTGGTATTATTAGATTGGATGATTTTGTACCAAAAAATCTTAAAACTGATGCACCAGCAGATACAGAGGCTGTTCGTGAAATCCATAAACTTCTCAGTACTGTACTCAAAGACACCAATGCTGTTATATTTGATCTTCGTGCAAATTCAGGTGGTAGTGGTGATTTTGCCAATTCCATTCCACAACTCTTCAAACCTGATTTTCAACCGATGCTGATAAGATACTTGATGAACTCTGTCACATACAACACACTGGTTAATGGCACGTACTTTTTTGACAATTCTGGTCCAGCATGGTACAATACTCCACCTGGTAGCAAGTATTCTGTGGATCATGTTGATACCCCGTTTGATCGAGCAAACATGTATGGTCAAGCTTATCTCAAGCCTGTTGGTATATTCACTGATGCTATATGCTACTCAGCATGCGATCTGTTTTCAGCGTCTATTCAGTCGTCCGAAACTGGCCATGTTTTTGGCGAAGATGGAACAACTGGAGGTGGTGGTTCCGACACGTTTTCGCTTGACTCATATCTCCTTTTGTTCAATCACATCGATTTTCAACCAATGCCGTACGCTAAAGAACTGACTGACAATACAACTGGTCAGAGTTACACCAACGCTCTTTCAATCGGAGTTCGGCAGGCAATACGCAACGGCAAACAGCAAGGTCAGCTGCTTGAAGATATTGGTGCCGTAACCGAATACATTGTACGACCCCGTTTGGCGGATTTATTGCCTGGATCCACTGAAGATTCACAATTTGACCGTATTGCCGATCAACTCAAAACACTGGGTGTCAGAACTGGACTGAACAATCTTCAATTTGTTTGCGAGTCCATCGATTATAACACCACTAGCAGTGACGTAACCATTGATGTACAAGTCAAGGGAATCAATCAACTGTCAGTTATTGATGACACTGGCAAATCACTTTCAGTTGCCAAGTTTAAAAGCAACATAAAAAGTCAACACTCGTTCAAACTGGCATCTGTAATCAACGATCTTGGTAATACTCGGGTCAGTATCATTGGCCAAAACAACGGCAAACAGGTTCTCAAAACACATAAGCATATCAGTCGCATTCCACAACAACAAGATCGTGTTAAACTTGAACATGGTGTCAAATGGGTGTTTAATGGTACCAGTAAATCGGTTGGAGTATACAACTCGCCATCTACCAAAAAGTCACAGGGATGGAACTCGGTCAATGGTAAATGGGTTGTTGGTGACGGAATACAATACAGTCCTGGAATAGTCACTGAGATCCGATCATACTATACTGCACCAGTTGGATCCAACATCACTATTGAAATTGATGCCGCACTTGAATCGCAAATGTATGGCGACTTTTTAAGCTTGTATATCACAGATGCGGATAACAATGTGGAATCACTTTTGAATACGGTTGATCCGAATACTAATATGCCTACAGAAGGTGTATCCGGAGTCAAGACGGTTGCAGAAAAGTATGCAGTGACAACCAAGACGGAACAGTTTTTTGTCAACATCATATTCAATTCAGACCTTGCTGTGCAGATGAAAGGAGCAACAATCAATTATTGGAGTGTTACCATGAATTGAAATGATTGCAAATGGTTGTGATTGGTTGTGAATGTCACTGAATATATTATTGATTACACCACAAGTCATGTAACACCACCAGACCATGTTTGAATGAATACAATGCAATTGCATACAACTATTGATGCATTGGTTAAATTTATTTGAATCAAACAGAGTAGAGTGGAATATACTAGTTTTTGAACCATTGGAGAACTCCTGTTGTCTTTGTCTCAGATTCAATGCCAAACATTTTTTCGAACTTTTGAATTCTTCTTTGAATTTGTTTGCAGATACGTTCTGCTCGTTTACACTGTTGAGAATCGTATTCGGTATTTTTCACACTAGTCGGAGTTCTACCAAACCATTTTTTAACAGAATCTGGTATAAATCTGCCAAAAAACGAGCTTAAACCTGATCTTCCACTGGTTTGACTCGACTTGGATTTACTCTTGAGTTCAAGATGTGTAGTACACTTTCGCTTCATGTCCTTCTCGGCATCTTTCAATTGTTTTTTTAGCTTTTTATAATGAGCATCGTATACATCAGCCAGTCCATGCTCATTTTCTGGATTAGGAGTTGCCGACAGATATCCTCTTGATGGTCCTGGCTGGCATCCATTTGATGGTCCTGGTCGGCATGCAGGATTCTGGTTTGATTGGGGGGTTTGAACATTTTTACCAGGTGGGACTACTGCCATGCTGCTAGTGACCACCAAAGTCAATGCGAGTAAAATGTCCGTGAGCCTCATTGTTGGATTTGATTGGTAAAAGTAATCTGTGGGTTTGGTGTATTGAACGTGTATGCTAGTCGATTGGTTACTACACTTGCAGTCAGTCAAATAAGTACGCTGTACTATTGGTAATCAAGGATATTTGTTGGATAAACGATATTTTGAGTGTTTATAAAATAGATAATATCAGGGCTGGTGTGTCAATCATGCAGGGATCATTGTACAGCACAGAGGCTTGCTGAACAAAACCCTTCATTTCCAACGTTTCCTTTAACGGATATTGTGATTACTGTGATAATCCAGTGCACAGGCTCAGACTTGCATTCAAGGGTGTGTGTTCGTAATTCACCGATATCAATTGTACATGCTGAAATAAGGGATCATACTCGATACATGCTCGTACAAGCCTTTTGACCATTGATATTGCTATGCTAATGCTGAATTGTGATGCCGACACAGACATCTTGATGTCAACACTCATATTTGGACCTACTATATCCAACTCATAATAAATCATCAGTCGTGTATTTTGAACCATTCATCCAGACTCTTCGGTACAACAGGTGTAAAAATGATACACTGATGAACAATCTGTTTGGTATGACAATCCACAATCAAATGTGATGATTCTACTATAAACATCATTACTTGACATTTAGACTGATATCCAATGAATTGATTTGAACAGCAAAATCAATACAGTATATTTGTACAGTGCATTTCAGATTGTATCAGATAGCCAAACTGTGGTTACCAATCGTTTCACAATTGGAAACAACTTTAGTGAGTATTGCAGTTTGATCATGATCCATGGTTGTGCAAACTAACAGCAAACTGGATAGTGGTCTGATGATATGAAATGTCTGATCTGCCAAACTCACGACAAAACATGCATACACATTCATCTGAACCGACTTTGAACCATGTCAAATGCTGTCAAATACAATCAACATATGTGCTTGAAATATGTCAACTATGGGTTGATATTATCATTTGAATTACAGCTAAAAACAAATGAGATTGTAAAAAATATGTATTTATACTCCAGCAACCCAATTCCATCGTGTTTTGACAACACTGCAATAACACTGCAATAAATTGTGATAACATTGTGATAACATCAAACAGACTGATGTTGCATCATATCAACATGGATTTTCCATTTGTAAAACTATATGATTGTTTTAGATTGACATGCTGACCCTGTATGTGGATTACTCAAAATTGTGTCGACACAGGCTCGGCGAGTCCAACGAGTTCACCAAGCTCAGCAAACACTTACCGTCGGATCAACAAGGGACGTTGTTGTATATTTGATTAAAAAAGTAGCAGATTGTTCAACAAACTGGCTGTGTCAACACATCAGATCGTTGTCATGGTACACAAAACACGAGCAATACATATTTCCGCCATTCAAATCAGCAGTCTACCGATATTTACGGAAAAACAACATCATCAGCAACGATGGTGCCAACAACTTTTGATTTACTTGTCCGTTTTCACACCATTTATCATCAGCTGTGAGTCAAAGATATAGAGTAAGCAAACTGACTCAAGCGTTTTTGATCCCACAGTCGTATTCATATAAAACGGAACGTGTATATGCGACTGCTTTGCTTCAAAATATACAATGTTGCATATTTGGTGCGTTTCCCTACTACAGATTGGCATTTTCGATGTTTTAAAATACAATGTCATCATGTGATACAATCAAACGATAGTTGTAAACTGAGATTGTCTTTATTTGGTAGTCATACACTGTACAATCATCAAGTATGGTACCAGATTCATGTGTTGCAATTCAGATATTGAGTTCAGATGTTGTCAAACTGTGTATTTCAAAAACATGCGTTCGTGTTCTAGTTTGAAACCCCAAAGATTGTATGTTTTGGGAATGCAACAGTTGTTCATTCCAATGTTTGGCTCAAGAAAAAGAGAATGGAGAATCAATAAATGACAAGAATGTGAAATTGGCAGAAACTGCTGTGAATATCATTCAGTTGTATACAAAAATGAACATAGAGAAAGACTAGTAAATTGTCGAAATGTTTCGAGGACAATACTGGCCAATAAATGTGATGAGAATTGACATCAATCATTCCATGATTGTTTATTATACATTTTGACACTGTTATTATTGCTCCATTTATATGAACATGGCAATAATGCAATGTTTAGACGAGTTGGTAAAAGAGCATTACATGTACATATCGTAGTGTCCTGGAGGCAGTAGATCGTCATTATCAGGATCACCACTAAACTGACCAGGCTGTCTATTGGGAAATCCTCCATATCTATTTGGCCGCTGCCCAAATGGACCGACTGGATCGAATCTAGCACCTGGAGGAACAGCACCAGGTGGAAATCCAGGTGGACCACCTGCAGAGTACAAGGGATTGACTGGGTTATTGAACATGGGATGATCAGGACCCACAATCATGCCACCTCCAGGATGCATTGGTCCACTACCGAATCCTTTGGGAAACCCATGAATTGGATTCATCATGCCTGGTGCAGCAGCCAATGGGTCAAGATCAACATCTCCAACACCAAATCGGTTGGGAATATGTGAGTTAAACTCAGTCTCGATTGTGCCAGATTTGGTTTCGGTATCTGGTCGGATAGATAATGGTGGACGATGATCACGAATGATACTATCATGAGCAGTTACCAACATAGGATCGATGGCTTTATAAGATTGCCCAGATCTAGTGTGTGCCTGTTCTTTTAGCAGAGCATCAATCATACTAGACTTGAAATCATGGAGAAGTTGCTCAGCTCTTTCTCGCGAGACAAACAACAATGACAGTCGAGTAGATTCCCAGGGTGTGGCCAATGTCTGCGGATCTGCAGTAGCAACCTTGAATGGAAAGACAGCAGATGAAGCGACAACTGTATTGATTCCTACTGTAAAATCATGTACAGATTCGTCCTATAAAAGCATTCTTATTAGCATATGAATACATGGACTATAACAAACACTACTTACCTGCAAGTTCATGCCATGGACAATGAGTTTGTTTCCCATTTTAACTGCCTTGACAAGGTATGTAGTCAAGGTCTTTGAAAACAAGTAAGACAATGAATAAGCATCAGTAGACGCATTCCAGTCGAATGGCAGTTTGTTCTTGTCTGCTGTAGACTCTTTGGACAAGCTAGCCTGGTCACCAGTATTCCCAATCAAGTCGAACCCTAGTCCAGTCATGGCTGCATGGATGAAAGAAACAACAAGATCTGAAGGAGAATTGTAGTATGAATTTGCTGTTTGCTCAACCATTGTTTGTAACACATCCTCTGGAGTCTTGCTCATGATATCAAGTGCTGTCTGGTTAGTTGAATAGAAGAAAAGACGCATTCGTTACCATCTTTTGATATCTGCCAAATCTAATCAACATCGCTTATTCTCGCACTTTCTTGGCATTAAATTCTAAATGACAATCAAGCGCTCATTTTGAAATCATATAAAACTCTTGTCTGGCTGTCAAGGTTCAGACCTGATCAAGTGAATGGATAGCATCATCTGCCTTGCATCAATACGTCCTTTTAAATTGAAATAAATACGCAGCTTCGTCCTAGCAATCACAATGATTATACACGCATCAAATTAGTGATCATATTGGATTGCATTTATTCATCATAAAATATTCTTGGAGATTCAAGTTTCAGCACAGTATAGCAATCAGTTGATATCAACCAAATTGAAGATATTATTAGCGATAAAATTGAAATGCCTACGAGATATATGCGTTGGATTGTTGTTGTAACCCTATTCTCTAAAATAATATTCCAAATGGTATGTCTAATAATGCCAAGTCAATACAAGATGGATTAAATCTCAATGCAACAATCCAAATAGATTACCTATCCTGTTCGGCGATTTGTGCATTTTGAACCGACACGCTTAAATCGTCAATATCAATTGAATGCAAGTCAGCATTAGTGGTAGAGATGAGCGGCGTAGATTCATCAGCTGGACTGTCATTGGATTGATTTTTGTATTGCATACACATTCCAAATATGAGCTGTATCAACGATGCCTTTACTCTGTCAAACGACCGAATGGTATTTTTTTGTGCTGTCTTCAAGTTTTGACTGTGGCAAACGTCTTGATTGTAACAATTGGTCTCGAGACAGCTTTTGAAATTGCAAGTATTTTTTGCTTCAAAACTTTGGCCTATTTCTAAAGCACTTTCTCGAGTATTCTTTGTTGAAATTGATGTTTGATTAAAGCATGTCTGGTGAATAGGCAATCCAATCTCAATGGTATTGGCATGATCCTGAGAATTTTTATAATTTTTGCAGCTAATAGAAGCTGTATAAATTTAAATCAATGTTATACAACCTATTGACTGCAAATCAGTAGATGGGTATTTCAAACCTATTGGTTATATCCATGTCAAGTCATATTTTTATCAAATAAGCTTACTGGAATAGCTGGTTTGCTCAAACTGGAAACATTGAATGCAAAATTTTAGTGCAGTAGTCATCAGAAAGCTTACAGCTATCAATAAAGAGAATGAAAATGGAGAGATGAAATAAAACGAGAAATTCCAGCAACCATTAGTGTGAATCATGTGTCGAGTATTCGCGTAAAATACATCAAATATCAAGGTACAAGATAATATAATCAAAGCATGCCATACGTATTCAAATATGCAATAGCTACTTGGTTTTTTATGAGATAAATCCAAGCGTTTGTATATTAGAGGCCAGTGATGGGCTGCAGTATTGGGATTGAAACCTGGTTGGTATTCGACACGGTTATTAGTGTTGATTGTTGAATACCGCATCTAAAACCGTGGACACCATGTTCAGTATCAAAACTGTTTGCAATAAATACTAAAAATGTTGAAGCAATCAATCTATAGCATAAAAACAATGAATATTTAACAACTGTTTATTCCAAAGCAATCATTGCAAGAAAAGTGCAAGTTCCGTTTTATGTAAATACAGTTGTAAATTACTCTATTCAATAGTTAATCTTTTTGCTCAAGTCGGGCGAAATATACTAGCTTTTGAACCATCGCAGACCCTTTGCTATCTTTGCCGTGAGTTTAGTGCCGTGAGCTTTCTTGAACTCTTTAAGCATTTGTAAAAATTCTTTGTATATGCCCTTTGCTTCTAGACACCTGTCTAAAAATTCAAGTTCGACATCTGTTACTTCATTTGGAGTTTTGCCATGTTTCTGTTTAACAGATTCTGGCTCAGGTTTGGCCAATCCCGACCCCAAACCTGATCTTCCAGTGGTTTGATACAACTTGAGTTCATTTTTGAGTTTATGATAGTCACTGCACCATATATTCATTTCCTCCTTGGCATCTTTCACCTGTTCCTTTAAATCTTTATATTCGATTCCGGTTTGTCTAAGAACTACGTATTTTTTCTTTGGACTACTTGCTGTCGGCTGACATTCGTTTGATGATCCTGGTTGACATTCAGTACTCTGGCTTGATTGAGAGGTTTGAATAGTTTCACTAGGTGGGACTACTGCCATGCTGCTAGTGATCACCAAAGTCAATGCGAGTAAAATGTCCGTGAGCCTCATTGTTGGATTTGATTGGTAAAAGTAATCTGTGGGTTTGGTGTATTGAACGTGTATGCTAGTCGATTGGTTACTACACTTGCAGTCAGTCAAATAAGTACGCTGTGCTATTGGTAATCAAGGATATTTGTTGAATAAACGATATTTTGAGTGTTTATAAAATGGATAATATCAGGGCTGGTGTATCAAATTATGCAGGGAGCATCGTATAGCATAAAGATCCGCTGAATAAAGCCTTTATCTTCGGCGTTTCCTTTGACGGATATTGTGATTACTGCGATAGTCAAGTACACAAGTTCAGACTTGCATTGAAGGGTGTGCTTGATAATTCACCGATATCAATTATCCATGTTGAAATAAGGGATCGTGCTTGATACATACTCATACACGCTCATACATGCTCATGCAAGCTCATACAAGCTTTTCAATCATTGATACTGCAATAGATTGCATTACCAATGCCGAATTGTGATGCCGACACAAACATCTTGATGTCAACACTCATATTTGGACCTACTATATCCAACTCATAATAAATCATCAGTCGTGTATTTTGAACCATTCATCCAGACTCTTCAGTAATGTTCATAAACACCAATGCTGTTGTGATTGGTCTCTGTAAACTTCATGCGGTAATGCCGAGTTTGTCAATGACATTTCAATCACATTCCAATGGCATTCCACAACTCTTCAAACCTGATTTTCAACCAATGCCGTACGCTAAAGAACTGACTGACAATACAACTGGTCAGAGTTACACCAACGCTCTTTCAATCGGAGTTCGGCAGGCAATACGCAACGGCAAACAGCAAGGTCAGCTGCTTGAAGATATTGGTGCCGTAACTGAATATATTGTACGACCCCGTTTGACGGATTTATTGCCTGGATCCACTGAAGATTCACAATTTGACCGTATTGCCGATCAACTCAAAACACTGGGTGTCAGAACTGGACTGAACAATCTTTACTTTGTTTGCGAGTCCATCGATTATAACACCACTAGCAGTGACGTAACCATTGATGTACAAGTCAAGGGAATCAATCAACTGTCAGTTATTGATGACACTGGCAAATCACTTTCAGTTGCCAAGTTTAAAAGCAACATAAAAAGTCAACACTCGTTCAAACTGGCATCTGTAATCAACGATCTTGGTAATACTCGGGTCAGTATCATTGGCCAAAACAACGGCAAACAGGTTCTCAAAACACATAAGCATATCAGTCGCATTCCACAACAACAAGATCGTGTTAAACTTGAACATGGTGTCAAATGGGTGTTTAATGGTACCAGTAAATCGGTTGGAGTATACAACTCGCCATCTACCAAAAAGTCACAGGGATGGAACTCGGTCAATGGTAAATGGGTTGTTGGTGACGGAATACAATACAGTCCTGGAATAGTCACTGAGATCCGATCATACTATACTGCACCAGTTGGATCCAACATCACTATTGAAATTGATGCCGCACTTGAATCGCAAATGTATGGCGACTTTTTAAGCTTGTATATCACAGATGCGGATAACAATGTGGAATCACTTTTGAATACGGTTGATCCGTATACTAATATGCCTACAGAAGGTGTATCCGGAGTCAAGACGGTTGCAGAAAAGTATGCAGTGACAACCAAGACGGAACAGTTTTTTGTCAACATCATATTCAATTCAGACCTTGCTATGCAGATGAAAGGAGCAACAATCAATCATTGGAGTGTTAGCATGAATTGAAATGATTGCAAATGATTGTGATTGGTTGTGAATGATTGTGAATGTCACTGAATATATGACTGAATGTATTATTGATTACACCACAAATCATGTAACACCACCAGACCATGTTTGAATGAATACAATGCGATTGCATACAACTATTGACACATTGATTAAATTTATTTGAATCAAACAGAGTCGAATGAAATATACTAGTTTTTGAATTGCTTTTTGAACTTGTGCAGTTTGGCCATGAATCCAATACCATGAGTTTCCTTGAACTTTTGAAGTTTTTTTAAAAGTTCATCGTATATGCCTTTTGCTTTTAGACACCTATCTAAAAGTTCAAATTCGACATCTGCTACTCCATCCGGAACTTTACCAAACCTGCTTTTAATGGGATTTGGCACAAGTTTGGCTACTCCCGAAGTTAAACCTGGCCTTCCAATGGCTTTATGCGACGCAATTCCATTTTTGAGTTTATCATAGCTACTACACCACAAGTGCTTGCTTTTTTTGGCATCTTTCACCTGTTTCTTTAGTTTTTCATAGTCGGCCTTGACTTGATCAAAAAATATGCATTCATTTGATGATCCCGGTTGGCATCTAGAACTCTGGCTTGATTGAGGGGTTTGAATAGTTTTACTAGGTGGGACTACTGCCATGCTGCTAGTGATCACCAAAGTCAATGCGAGTAAAATGTCCGTGAGCCTCATTGTTGGATTTGATTGGTAAAAGTAATCTGTGGGTTTGGTGTATTGAACGTGTATGCTAGTCGATTGGTTACTACACTTGCAGTCAGTCAAATAAGTACGCTGTGCTATTGGTAATCAAGGATATTTGTTGAATAAACGATATTTTGAGTGTTTATAAAATAGATAATATCAGGGCCGGTGTGTCAATCATACAGGGATCATTTGCACACCGCATTGTGATATACTTTGAAAACCCTTTATCTTCGGCGCTCCCTTCCACAGATATTGTGATAACTGCGATAGTCAAGTACACAGGGTTAGATTTGCATTCAAGGGTGTGTGTTTGATGATTCGTCAACATCAATTGTACATGCTGAAAATAAGGGATCATGCTTGATGCATGCTCATGAAAGCCTTTTGACCATTGATACTGCAATAGATTGCATTACCAATGCCAATGCCGAATTGTGATGCCGACACAAACATCTTGATGTCAACACTCATATTTGGACCTACTATAACCAACTCATAATAAATCATTAGTCGTGTATTTTGAACCATTCATCCAGACTCTTCAGTAATGTTCATAAACACCAATGCTGTTGTGATTGGTCTCTGTAAACTTCAAGCGGTAATGCCGAGTTTGTCAATGACATTTCAATCACATTCCAATGGCATTCCACAACTCTTCAAACCTGATTTTCAACCAATGCCGTACGCTAAAGAACTGACTGACAATACAACTGGTCAGAGTTACACCAACGCTCTTTCAATCGGAGTTCGACAGGCAATACGCAATCGGCAAACAGCAAGGTCAGCTGCTTGAAGATATTGGTGCCGTAACCGAATACATTGTACGACCCCGTTTGGCGGATTTATTGCCTGGATCCACTGAAGATTCACAATTTGACCGTATTGCCGATCAACTCAAAACACTGGGTGTCAGAACTGGACTGAACAATCTTTACTTTGTTTGCGAGTCCATCGATTATAACACCACTAGCAGTGACGTAACCATTGATGTACAAGTCAAGGGAATCAATCAACTGTCAGTTATTGATGACACTGGCAAATCACTTTCAGTTGCCAAGTTTAAAAGCAACATAAAAAGTCAACACTCGTTCAAACTGGCATCTGTAATCAACGATCTTGGTAATACTCGGGTCAGTATCATTGGCCAAAACAACGGCAAACAGGTTCTCAAAACACATAAGCATATCAGTCGCATTCCACAACAACAAGATCGTGTTAAACTTGAACATGGTGTCAAATGGGTGTTTAATGGTACCAGTAAATCGGTTGGAATATACAACTCGCCATCTACCAAAAAGTCACAGGGATGGAACTCGGTCAATGGTAAATGGGTTGTTGGTGACGGAATACAATACAGTCCTGCAATAGTCACTGAGATCCGATCATACTATACTGCACCAGTTGGATCCAACATCACTATTGAAATTGATGCCGCACTTGAATCACAAATGTATGGCGACTTTTTAAGCTTGTATATCACAGATGCGGATAACAATGTGGAATCACTTTTGAATACGGTTGATCCGTATACTAATATGCCTACAGAAGGTGTATCCGGAGTCAAGACGGTTGCAGAAAAGTATGCAGTGACAACCAAGACGGAACAGTTTTTTGTCAACATCATATTCAATTCAGACCTTGCTGTGCAGATGAAAGGAGCAACAATCAATTATTGGAGTGTTACCATGAATTGAAATGGTTGCAAATGGTTGTGATTGGTTGTGAATGTCACTGAATATATGACTGATTACACCACAAGTCATGTAACACCACCAGACCATGTTTGAATGAATACAATGCAATTGCATACAACTATTGATGCATTGGTTAAATTTATTTGAATCAAACAGAGTAGAGTGGAATATACTAGTTTTTGAACCATTGGAGAACTCCTGTTGTCTTTGTTTCAGATTCAATGCCATGAGTTTCCTTGAACTCTTCAAGCAATTCTGATATTCTTTTATATATACGTTCTGCCTCTGTACACTGAAGATAAAGGTCAAGTTCGGTCGATGCCATACCATCCGGAACTTTGCCAAACCTGCTTTTAATGAAACTTGGCATAAATCTGCCAAAAAACGAGCCTAACCCTGGCCTTCCAATGGCTTGATACGATAGGAGGTCACTTTCATATTCACGATGTTTATCGCACTTTGTTTTCTTGATATTTTCGGCATCTTGTAATCGTTTTTTTAGATCTTTATATTTTTTCTGAAGTCGATCATTTAATCCATATACGTTGTTTGAACTACTGGTTTTCGACTGACATTCGTTTGATGGTCCTGGCTGACATTCACTTGATGACCCTGGCTGACATCCACTTGATGATCCCGGTTGACATTCAGTACTCTGGCTTGATTGAGGGGTTTGAATAGTTTTACTAGGTGGAACTACTGCCATGCTGCTAGTGACCACCAAAGTCAATGCGAGTAAAATGTCCGTGAGCCTCATTGTTGGATTTGATTGGTAAAAGTAATCTGTGGGTTTGGTGTATTGAACGTGTATGCTAGTCGATTGGTTACTACACTTGCAGTCAGTCAAATAAGTACGCTGTGCTATTGGTAATCAAGGATATTTGTTGAATAAACGATATTTTGAGTGTTTATAAAATGGATAATATCAGGGCTGGTGTGTCAATCATGCAGGGAGCATTTGCACACCGCATTGTGATGTACTTTGAAACCCCTTTATCTACAACGTTCCCTTCCACAGATATTGTGATTACTGTGATAATCCAGTGCACAGGCTCAGACTTGCATTGAAGGGTGTGTGTTTGATGATTCACCGACATCAATAGTACATGGTGAAAATAAGGGATCATGCTCATACATGCTCATGAAAGCTTTTCAATCATTGATATTGCTATGCCAAACTATGATGCCGACACAAACATCTTGATGTCAACACTCATATTTGGACCTACTATATCCAACTCATAATAAATCATCAGTCGTGTATTTTGAATCATTCATCCAGACTCTTCGGTACAACAGGTGTAAAAATGATACACTGATGAACAATCTGTTTGGTATGACAATCCACAATCAAATGTGATGATTCTACTATAAACATCATTGCTTGACATTTAGACTGATATCCAATGAATTGATTTGAACAGTAAAATCAATACAGTATACTTGTACAGTGCATTTCAGATTGCATCAGATAGCCAAACTGTGGTTACCAATCGTTTCACAATTGGAAACAACTTTAGTGAGTATTGCAGTTTGATCATGATCCATGGTTGTGCAAACTAACAGCAAACTGGATAGTGGTCTGATGATATGAAATGTCTGATCTGCCAAACTCACGACAAAACATGCATACACATTCATCTGAACCGACTTTGAACCATGTCAAATGCTGTCAAATACAATCAACATATGTGCTTGAAATATGTCAACTATGGGTTGATATTATCATTTGAATTACAGCTAAAAACAAATGAGATTGTAAAAAATATGTATTTATACTCCAGCAACCCAATTCCATCGTGTTTTGACAACACTGCAATAACACTGCAATAAATTGTGATAACATTGTGATAACATCAAACAGACTGATGTTGCATCATATCAACATGGATTTTCCATTTGTAAAACTATATGATTGTTTTAGATTGACATGCTGACCCTGTATGTGGATTACTCAAAATTGTGTCGACACAGGCTCGGCGAGTCCAACGAGTTCACCAAGCTCACCAAACACTTACCGTCGGATCAACAAGGGACGTTGTTTTATATTTGATTAAAAAAAGTAGCAGATTGTTCAACAAACTGGCTGTGTCAACACATCAGATCGTTGTCATGGTACACAAAACACGAGCAATACATATTTCCGCCATTCAAATCAGCAGTCTACCGATATTTACGGAAAAACAACATCATCAGCAACGATGGTGCCAACAACTTTTGATTTACTTGTCCGTTTTCACACCATTTATCATCAGCTGTGAGTCAAAGATATAGAGTAAGCAAACTGACTGTCAAGTGTTTTTGATCCCACAGTCGTATTCATATAAAACGGAACGTGTATATGCGACTGCTTTGCTTCAAAATATACAATGTTGCATATTTGGTGCGTTTCCCTACTACAGATTGGCATTTTCAATGTTTTAAAATACAATGTTCATCATGTGATACAATCAAACGATAGTTGTAAACTGAGATTGTCTTTATTTGGTAGTCATACACTGTACAATCATCAAGTATGGTACCAGATTCATGTGTTGCAATTCAGATATTGAGTTCAGATGTTGTCAAACTGTGTATTTCAAAAACATGCGTTCGTGTTCTAGTTTGAAACCCCAAAGATTGTATGTTTTGGGAATGCAACAGTTGTTCATTCCAATGTTTGGTTCAAGAAAAAGAGAATGGAGAATCAATAAATGACAAGAATGTGAATTGGCAGAACTGTTGTGATATCATTCAGT
>NW_006281125.1:0-18812 GCF_000203795.2 Batrachochytrium dendrobatidis JAM81 | reverse complement strand
ATTGAAAACGTATGAAATTAGAATAGAAACGAGTGACTGTGTTGGAACAGTTAGACTTGATATTTGAATTGCAGTGAATGAATCGAGTGACAATCAATTTATAACAAGAAGCTTAATAAATATTCCAGCCTTTGTAGAGCAAGGCAGTAATCCATTCAGAGGCTGTCCACAAACCACATCCATACCTGGACTATTGCTCTGGAAGCACGCTCTTTCAGAAACAGAATGTCAATCTATATTGGCCCATATTAAGGATAACAATTGGTTCCGACCACAAGTAGGCATTAATCAGGTAGTGCGATTTGGAACTATTCCATCCTTTTTAGATCTACTATGCCAATTGGGTAAACAGCTAGTCTGTCCAACCTTGATGTCAAGGTAAAATGTCAGATGTTTGCATACATGCTTTACTATGGCCACTCGATAGATTCGAGTTTACATTGTCATGTTTGTAAAGTTAAACTCGACTTTTGCATACAGGACACCGCTATTCGACCACATGATTGCCAACCATTACTATCCAAATGATGGACTGGTATCGCATGTGGATCTGGTGAATCGATTTGCAGATGGGATAGTTGTGGCGAGTATCAGCGGCTCATGTATTATGGAGTTTTCACCATCTGATAATGCCAATCAAAACCATCAGCCAAAAGTCAATCAAAACCATCACCAACCAGCTGGCACGATTGAAATGTTTCTTCAACAAGGAGATTTGATTGGACTTTCTGGTGAAGCTAGATGGGATTGGAAACATGGTATACCTGTACGACTAAATGATCAATGGCAAGGAGAGATATATCCTCGAACGGAACGAATCTCGGTAACACTGCGTAGACTACTGCCTCAAACGGACGAGTCGTTTTGAGCATCATGACTGGTTAATAGCTGATTTGGTCCAACATCGAGTTACCACATTAGTTGGTATAGCATCATGTTCAATTTTTGGATATTTATTCATGGATGGATCGATTGATTGGTCCATGCATTTATGAATGTGAACAGTGCAGATAAACCAAAATAAATGCATTGTCTGATACGACGGGCTGACATTGATGACAATTCATGACATTATTCAATGGCAATATGTAAAGTAGATCTGGTAAAATCCAAACGACTGCAACTCTAGTCCAGTAATTGACCAACACAAATCAGCATAAATGTAGTTATACCAGATGTTGTGTGCAGTAATCCAATTGCCGCTCTTGTTTCTGCAACAGCATTCAATATGCATTACATCGTCAATGGCTTTGGAAATGCAGCCGATTCGAGTGTTGAAGCCAATCCAGACTTTGACCAATTCCCACAATCAACACATGTTTACTGCAAAGACTCTCCCAAAGATCAGCTATGCTTATGATGCTCTTGAGCCCCATATCGATGAGGCAACCATGACTCTGCATCATACCAAACATCATCAGGCTTATACCGACAATCTTAACAAGGCTCTTGTTGAACTGTCGCAGTGTGCAGCGTTTACTGAAAAGGCATCGTTTTCATCCATTGAAGATCTCCTGCGTATTATTGCTCGCGAGGATGCAGGAAAGACTGAACCACTTCCCTGGCCATCTCCAAAGGTCCGTCAGACTGTGCGTAACAATGGCGGTGGTTACGGTATGTTGCATCAATCCATATGAATATCTGATATTACGCCCCAATATCTACTGGTGATACTCCCTGGTATTGTCTCGACCACTAGTGTAATTTAACAATCTTGTATTCTATTTGCAATGGCAGTGAACCATGGCATCTACTTTTCGAATATGGGACCAGAGAAGCTTGCTCTGAATGCCGACGCCGAGTTTGGCAAACAGCTTGTCAAGTCGTTTGGATCCATCGAGACATTCAAGCAGCAGTTTACAGCAGCAGCTCTTGGTGTATTCGGATCTGGTTGGGTGTTTCTTACTTGGACTCCTTCGAGTTCTACCATGTCAATCGTGACCACTGCCAATCAAGATCATCCCGAGTTTGCACCTCAGTTTGCAGGTACTGGTGCCATGACTTTACTTGCTCTTGATGTCTGGGAACATGCCTACTATGTCAAATACCGCAATGTTCGTGCCAACTATGTTGCTGCCTGGTGGAATGTCACCAACTGGACCGATGTTTGTACTCGTTTCCAAGGCGGTGCTGCCAAACTGTAAACCAACAGCAACAACATTGATCATTGCAGCATTTATATTTTGTCAAGCAATCCAACTTGATATCATGAATCAATACAAGATTGTTATATCGATATGCTGATTTTATTGGCTTTTTGATCTGAAAACAACCATTTTACAATATACTCACAAATATATCGATTCAGAGTCACGGTTTGGATATAGTAACGGCATTGCAGAGTGTATGATCTGATGACCAGAAACTGTCATTGGATCACTGTTGGCTGTAGTTGCAGTTGCAGTTGTAGTGGTTGGAATGTCATATACACGACTGATCTCTTGTGAAAGTGCGGATAAAGCCTGTTTGCTATTCACCATACACATGGTTGCTGGCCATATCATGAACCAATACTGGACAATCCAATTGAACCCAAATTGTTAATGTTGATTGTGGGTGTGAATGTCGTCAAGTTGATATATTGATATAATCTAGATGTGAGTTGATTGTATACATTGATGTCCAAATTGAGTGGCAATTTAAACTATCGACAACTGTTGATGCGGACAAATCATCGATTCAGTTTGATGGGCCGCATATTGACTAAACAGAAAGTCACCAAGCTCGGTGTTGTGCGGTGACTGTAACTAAGCGATTGTACTCTGTATAGTGATTGAAAAGGGTCACCAGACATCAGGGCCATAAGTGAAGATGTAATAATTGACGACACAAAACTGTGATAGTCAGTCTACTAGAATAAGATTTTCAGTTTGGATTTGGACCAAGCATTTGAACATACACTGTCAATCTTGACCCTTTTAGGGCTAACCACCCTAGCCCTGTGCAGATCTACTTTAGCATACAACACCTTGCCGTGTATTCATACTGGCCCTTATCCCTGATCTGCGGAATAAACACATAGCAATAATGTATAAAAATATTCCAATCGATTGTTGTGATGGTTATAAAAGCAGGCTCGTTGACCTCCAATAATACATACATAGTTATACTTGATCAAATGAAATTCACACACATCTCAGCCTTTACAATTGCAGCCTTGGCCACCAGTGTCCATGCCATTTTGCCACAACCCAGCGAGACAATCGAATCTGTTGATCCAAGTTCAAGTCTAAATAGCCAAAGTGTTCCACAAGCAACAGGTGGTCCGGAATTTCCGAGTACTTCGACAACTCAAGGTCCTGGCGGCAGTCAAGGCGATCATTCAAACCAAACTCCCGGAGCTCGTCTAAAGTCTTATGATCTCAGTGGGACTTTACGTGGTATTGGAAAAAAACACAAATCTGGTCATCAAAAAGCCAAAAAGCACCAAAATCAACGAGGTGGCTCGATTGATTCACTATTGATGTTAGTTGTAAATACACCGGGATTTTTACAAATGAGCTATCAAGGTGGTGCTCATGGATCCACATATCTTTCTGGAGAAAATTCAAGGCAGCATCAACGTATTGGTAAAGCAATACTGAAAGGCATAAATTCTAGAGTACACCCCGAAGTAAAAGATTTTAGAGAAAAGTTATCTAAATATTGGCTTGCTCTTGGAAGATATGAAGCATGGGTTCGCAATATTTTAGATTGTCTTCAAAGATTTAAACCCAGCGAACTAGTATCCAATTTTATCGAGGAGCTTGCAGAGATTTTGAAAAATATTTTGGAGGCGATCGGAAAGTTTAAAAAGGGGATTTATCGGGAAGTCTCCAGCCTTAATAAGGATTCAAGTCTGCTCAGGAATACGATTGACAGTATAGAGATGCTGATAAGTCAATTTACGGGCGGTCAAATGAGTGTACAAGAACCCTTGATAGAACTGTTCGAGCGTTATGGTGAGGTTGACTGGTACGAAACATATCTTGAGAGAGAACTCAACTCATGGCTCGAAGGTCTTGGATTAGTAATGTTTGGAGGTAGTCCAATTGGCAGATCTACAGAAAGTCCAAACGGTGGATATGCAGAAAATCCAAACGATGGATATGCAGAAAATCCAAGCGATGAACAAAATCCAAGCGAAGAGAATCCAAGCGATGAACAAAATCCAAACAGCGGAGATAATGTAGACGATGAACAAGATGTAGACGATGCAGGTAATGCATAAAGCCGTACTCATCCACTTTATCAAACTACTGACATGGTTTGCAAGTCAACTGTGATCTGTTTCCATAATCATCAGCTGATTTGAATAAACCATTGCATTTACAATTTTGATCGAGTTTCTAATGTTTGTAGATTGGGTTGGATGTGAGTCATGGTTGATGACTGATGACTGATGGTTGAAATACACTAATATTTGTATTACATCAATCGCAATAGTTGCACAACTGGTAATATACATGATATTGGCATCATACTCTGTCAAGTTGTACAACTACGCACACACATCAAGAATCCCAAATCAGATAGTCAAAATAGTATTTTGGGCTATTCTTGACTCGGTAATACATTCAGATGAGATTATCAGGATATTGTAAATATCACGGCATTATACAACATTTTTAAATTGTCTATATGTTTAGTAATCTATGGATCAAGTGGTGATACATACATGCAGTAATATATATCAATCTTGACATTCCCTTTTTTCAATTTGAATGTATGCTAGATCGAACAAATGCTCATGTTGGAGATTTTCAATAATGTGAATGTGATACTGTCACTGACAGGTATCTGGTTATTCAAGATGTAAACGGAATGACTTCAAGTGCATACACTACTACAACATTGAATGTTTGCTTCAAGCCTTATGTAGTAGTAGGTATATTTTTACCGCCGTATTCACGTAAAATGGATCACTAAATAAGTATCGGTATATAATAAAAATCAGTTTACTGTATACTGTGTCCTATGAGCTCTTCAACAAATCTACATACTCACTGATTAAACATGGTCCGTTAATCGTTCAACAGCAATGTTGCAAGGTATAAAACTCCATATTGCCTATTTTTAAACCCTGATGAGTCATTTTAGTATAATAAAAATGTATTGGTTCAAGCAATTCCGACACTGAAGAGTTGAAAATATCTTGAATAAATGGTCAATCTGTAGTAGGAAAGTGCAACAAGAGTTTAGTCATTGTCTGTTCCAAAGCAGAAAAGGTCAATCTGCAGGACAGATACAAAGGTGTTTTATTTCATGTGAATACGGCGATGATACAGATACCTTGTTAGTACAAGGTTTAGATTTGGAAAAGCCAATAGTTTAAATTGCATCCACATTGATGTCGCCTATAAGCTTGATATTTTGAAATAAAACTAGACTATTTTAAACTTTTATTGTGCAATGAAACACTATACAGCAATTTCTAGTTCTGCTGCTGGAGCTGCAGCAATGAAGCCTCTGTCGTCCCGACGATATATGTGGAGTACCAGCAGCATGCTGTTGATTTTTACTGGCTTTGCTTTTATTGTACTCAAGATCTCAACTCTCTTTGCATCATCTCATTCAACAATGTCACAGGAAGAGTCAAAAGAAGCCCCACTGACGACTCAGCAAGTTGCCGAGTTTGGCATGGAGCTGCAGCAGCTTCGCTCAATCAAGGGACATTGGGACGGTGGGGAATACAACCAGGATATTGATGGGTTTCAGGGCCGTAAGCATGTGCTGTTGACGATCCTGGGCAAAGAACTGGGAAAGCCTGGCACTCCTGCTGTCAAAATATTTGAGCTACTTGGACAGCCTGATAAAAGTGAGGCTCTTGATTCCATGGTAACATTTATGCCTGGTCCCAAGGTTCCAAAGGGTACTACTACGGCTTCGCAGGCATCAACCAACACCCTTGTTCTGGTATATAACTGGCGTAGCAATCATGATTTTTTGTGGTTCAAGATCGATACGGTAACAGAAACAGTCCTGGAAAGTGGATGGTGGATGGCTATGGAATAAACTTATTGCTGATGAATAATTACAGCTGTATTCACATACTCTGGAGCACTAAATAAGGACTCCAGAGTATGTAATAAACAATCGATCTCATGAAATGATTGCTCAGTTTACTGGACAATACTGTGGTCCAGGCTCATTGACAAGGTTACTGATCTCCAGATGATGGTCATGGAACCAACTGTTGTATTCCTACAATTATTATTTTTAAACTAGACTGTAAGCGTATCCGAAATATTTCAGAATAGGGATTGCATTGACAACAATCATGCTTAATATCCGACTGCAATGGATGAATCTGGTGATTATACAATGACCATTTCAAAAGTGGAAAAAGAATATTTTAATTGAGCATCATACGATGGACGTTGTGTCTATTGAGTTGAGTGTGGATTTGTAGTAAGAAAACAATGAATATTTAATCATTATCTACTCCAAGGTAATATGCAAGATAGTGTTTCATTTTACATGAATACGGCTGCAACTGTGTAAGCATCACAAGTATCCATTTTACGTGAATGCAACTTTAGTGTTTCTGGAAAAGTACTTTCTGATGAACATGTGCCAACATTTGTCATATAATTAAAGGAATACAAAAGTGCACTTTTATTATCAATTAAGCTTCAAGAAATTCGGTATTCCACCAATAAACTCTGCAATTGTCACTGTTCCAGAGAATATCAATACCAAGCATCCCCAAATGATATTCAGTACACCACTAACTCCAATGGTCCGAATAATTACTGGGATAAGTAGCTGTTTCACAGATTCAGTCAAAATAATATGATACACTTCGTGCGATGTGACGAATCCTTTACAGCAGGTCGAGTAATACATGCAAGTATCATCATGGTAATACCAATCTCCAGGAATTGGTAACGAGTTTACCCATTCGCTTACTGCGTTGGATGATTCCTGGGTTTGCATAGAAATATGAGCTTGATTCACCAACGTATGATGTGAGCAGGAAATGCAATTGTGATTGGAAGCGTGGGTTGCGTTTGTGAATAGACGGAATCGAACAAGACGAGGCGGACCTTCCCCTGTACTTAGAACTTTGGTAATGAAACGAGGTGGTAGATCTTGAGGTGAGCTAGCTACGTCTGTACAAACAGTTTTGATCCAGTTGGATCCGTCCCAAACTGCCAATTCACGCGAGCTACTAGCTTCAGATGCGCCAACTGACTCTGCCAAGTTGTGTTGGGCGGATAATGCTGTGTTTAGAGAGTCACTTTTACATGATACAGAAGTAATGGATGGTTGTGGTGACTGATAGTTTGTAGCTGGGGTCACTGGATTTTGCTTACTTTGCCGCGAATTCCGAGCATCGCTGGATGGAAAATTGATGGCTCGCTCCTCTTGGTTCTTCAAAGTAGCAAATGAATTTAATTTGCTAGATTGACGATCAGATACAAAGCGACTTAGCGGAGACATACTTTTTGGTGATGTAGGCATCTGCATTCCAAGCGGGGTTTGAGTGCGGTCAGTTGGACTGGTGCATCGCGACGGATTTAGGATAACGCCAGATCGTGGTCCATGTGGACGATGACGCTGATTCTCTGTATTTATATCTGCCAGATCAAAAGCTTCTGAATAGGGTAAAGGCTCAATCTTTGGAGAAGGCTCAGACAGGGAAGCAAACCCTCCAACCGAGTAAAATATGTGTTTGGTCTGATGCCTTTCTGTATAGTTGACAACCAATCTATTGAAAACACTTGTGAATTCTTTGAGCGACGTCATGGATACTGTTCGAATGGTGTCTTGAAGCAGAATAAATCTGGAAAAATTCACACGAGCATGAATCTGAATGTGGGTTTGATTAGCCTTGATCCTAGACAAGCATATTCGTTGATAAGTTGAAACAATCGAGCCATATGGTGTATCTAGATTTTGTAATTCCGATTCAAAAACACATCCTCTGTTGTGTTTAACCATAAAGCTACATTAGTGTTCAAATATAAAACTACTAGTCACGTTGAATGAATATGCAGTTGGACAGCTATAACCACATACTCTGGATTACTTTGCACAATTGTTTGCCGTTCAATTACACGAACATGTGTTGATCCAACTATAATCAAATATCAAATAGTTTAGAAACACAACTGTCCATGTCTTTTATAAGCTATTCAAGACTCACAAAGCAGTTGTTTGGAGGTTACGGTATACGAGATATGTCTTCTACGAGGTAGATTTGCACAGTTTGGTTCACTCCATTTTTCAAGTGCTATATCTATTGTGTCAAAGCAGTCATACAATGGTGTCAGAGTTATACTGTAATGCAAAATCCAAATAAGTTGATATTGAGAAAAGTTAAATTTGTAAAGGTTGTTTTCAAACCATTTCAAATTTAGATTAGAATATATACCTTGTGCACCACGGTCTTTAGCAGCAGTCATGTAAAGTTGTGGACCGTAATTAGCAAACATGGCAGATATAAGTTGCGTCAGTGGAATATAACACGTTGTATTTAACAACTCTTGTCCATTGTGTTTCATCACACCACATACGCATGCCACAGTAGAATCCACTATATCATATAGGTTAAAAATAAACATGGATCAATCTCTGTAAATCTACATAACGCTAAAATAGCTAGAAATGGTTGATGATCAAACTCGATTACAACCAAATGATTGCATGCCTACCTGAAGGTGTAGAAAAAAGAACCTTTTTGGTAGATTTTGCTGCCTGTGGTCGAAATTCTGGGGAAAGTGGTAAAATGGTAGGAACATATTCGTGTTTGATCCTTGACTCTGATTGAAGCATTTTCAAAGTGAATGGATTTAAACCAGCAGACCTATGTATTAAAATAAATTCAAGCAGTAGATTAGTATCTTGATCAATATGTACTAATTTACTGTGTGGTGCGCAATCATCATTTCATTCAAACCCTGTTTTGAATTTAAATAGTGCTGATAATGGTTTAGGGTATAATGATTTATATTCAAGCTTTGAGTCATAATATCCAAATCTGCTAATTGTATCATTATAATTAATTACAAAAGTAGATGGTATTGTGAGTTAGGATAATATGTGCAAACACATGAAACTGGTGAGTCGAACAAAGAAACAACCAGTCTCATGAAATGATTGGTATCAAATTTACTGGGTAGCATTCTTTTTTAAACTGCTTAACAAAGTTTACTGGTCTTTGTGCTCACTTTTGTATAAAGACCAAACGAATGTTGACATCACAGTTTCGGTAGATCCCACATTTTTGACACTTGTTCAACCCCTTTTTCATCCAAATCGAGCATTATGGTATTTGGATGATTAAAATGGAAACAGTTGCTGCATTCCTAAAACGTGCAATCTATGTTCTCTTGAACTAAACGCGAATGTATCTGTGATTTTAGGATACAACAAAGTGGAGTTTATAGAATTTGATCAACGACAGTAAAACTTAATATCTGGATTTGGATAAACCCGATTTCAAATATAGTGATCGTACAATGTACAGTTATTCCAAAGTGGGTAAAAGGATAGTCTCAGTCCAAAACTGTAGTTGATTGTGCATCATATAATAGTCGTTGTGTTTGAAACAAGAGCTGAGAATGTCAATTGAATAAGCAATGCAGTCAATTTCTAGTAGGAAAGCAACGAATATTTAATCATTGCCTATTCTAAAGCAAAAGAGCCAATCCGCAGGATAAATACAAAAGTATTTCATTTACGTGAACATACCTTTAAAAGAATGGACCTGCAGCCAGCAATGTTTGAATCACAAGGGAAACAGTAGCAAAGGGCAAGGCTAGAAATTTGCTGGCTGGCAAGATATTGAAATGTTACCAATTGAAATTGACAAGACAAATAGTAAGAACGTAAAGGAAATGAGATTGTTGGCAATATTTCAAATCTGTCAGAATATGCAGTCGGAGTTTATCTATTGTTCACGTGACAAAAAAAGTACAATATAATTGGTATATTGTCCTCCGCCGCAATACAACCATGTGTAACTGAGCAAAGAGGGTGCACCGGATGGAAAAGATACGGTTGTTGTCGTAGTGCTGTATCACTTGTTACAAGTACTGGTGCCCGATATCTACTACTAAGAAAATTACGCCAAGTTCTGAATTGCTTGATCAAAAAGCAGCGCTATAAAGAATTTCAAACCATCCAAATAAGTTTATATTACAGCCGTATTCATGTAAAATGAAACACTATCTTGCATATTACCTTGGAGTAGATAATGATTAAATATTCATTGTTTTCTTACTACAAATCCACACTCTCAACTCAATAGACACAACGTCCATCGTATGATGCTCAATTAAAATATTCTTTTTCCACTTTTGAAATGGTCATTGTATAATCACCAGATTCATCCATTGCAGTCGGATATTAAGCATGATTGTTGTCAATGCAATCCCTATTCTGAAATATTTCGGATACGCTTACAGTCTAGTTTAAAAATAATAATTGTAGGAATACAACAGTTGGTTCCATGACCATCATCTGGAGATCAGTAACCATGTCAATGAGCCTGGACCACAGTATTGTCCAGTAAACTGAGCAATCATTTCATGAGATCGATTGTTTATTACATACTCTGGAGTCCTTATTTAGTGCTCCAGAGTATGTGAATACAGCTGTAAATTGATGCTCCAACTAGCCCTATTTCAAGTAGACATATTCTACTTCTGGAACAGAATAAGGTCCAATTGGAGAATTGGACAGCTCCGCAATAATTGAATTATCAAAACCGACAGGGTTATCTAAGCAGTAAATATCAGCCACTAAACTATTCAACATTTACAAAATCAAAAGTATACAAATGCCTATCATGACAAACTAACCAAAGTACATGTGATGCCCAGCATCTTTAATCACTGATACGCGACTATTAGTGGGTATTGTAGGTGCTGTGACCATAGCATGACGGAAATCCATCCAATCTACATTACCATCTAGCAATACAAAGTGTAAATAAAAGACCAGATTTTGAAATCCAGCACTAAAAGCAAGATCAAACTTACAAATAAATGTAACTGGCATTTTTAGACCACAAAGTCGATTGTGCAATGGTGAAAATGCCCATGCACCCTTATAGAAGCATTTAAAAATGATCGTCAATGTCAGTCATGCGGAGTAGCAACGCCGACAAAATACATATGCCTACCGGTGATAGCAATCTAGCCAGTGCGAATTCTCCACTTCCTGGCTGAGCAGAGATATGATAAATATATGACTCGATCAACGATACTTCGGCAGAATCCATATTTTCGAATCTGCGCGATGTATATGTCTTTACTAATGATGGGCCTGATTGTGCATGAATTAGAGGGACTACATACAGAACCAAACAATTGATCAAGGCATGTAATCAAAACGCATACCCCAAGGTCCAAATGTCCGAATGATAGACATGGGCGTAATATTCATCTGCCACATGTTTCTAGCCAAAGTGAAAAAAATGCCAGTTCTTGGTTTGACTTCTTCTTTTGGAGGCTGGACTGGAACTCCAACTACAGCAGTAACAATAGTCAGTTTATCATGGCAGCATTTGGACAAACAGCAATCCACTCCATTGAATCTCATTCCAAGATCAACACTGCTAACTGACCAGGAGAAACAAGAAGCAGTTTTTCGACACGGTCAGGATACTTGAGAGCATATGCTGAGGATAGATATCCGCCCATACTATGACCCATCAAAACAATCTTTTCCAGACCCATTTTGATTCGCCATTCCTCGAGAGAATCGATAAAAAAGGCCTCGGTAGCAGCTACTGTTTCCGCTTCAGTAAGCTGTTTGCTCATAGTAGGGAAAGGGGGTCTGCTGCTATTTGCCATGCCAAGCCAATCAATTGCAAATACTCGGTATCCTGGTATTTGACTGAATGTGGGATAGCTCTTGTAAAAGAATCCAAGCCCGGCACCATAGCCATGAGTCAAGACTAAATTCTTTACTGGAGCATCCTTGACAGCACCGAAAGCCAAGTTGTGAAATGTTCGAAAAAGAAAACTACCAACTGAGCTGGCTATTGGCTGGACACTGCCTTGCTCTTCTCTGCGCCATGCCTGCTCGAGGATAAGAGTATTGATAAAGTGGCCTGGACCGACTTGGACCTGACCGAGCTCTGCATTTGGCAGACGTGGGTCTGGAACATGGTCTTCGGTTGCCACAGTTGCTGCAGTGCTAGACTTGGAACAGCCAAAGTATGACGATGATGTGGACTTTAAAGACAAAGGAAGAGGAGCCTTTGGCTGCTCAGAACCAGTGAACCGAATGTTTAAAAACTGGGCCAACAGTCTATGTTCAGCCTCTACAGCCTTTTCAATAGAAGTGGGTCTCCATGAAAACAAGGACCATCCAGATTCATTTCTGGGTCTTGGAACCAAGGTGACTTCCTCCATATCAAGTTGAGATAGAAGTGAGGAGATGGGTGATGGTGAAGCAGACTCTTTAGATAAACTAGCAGGGCTACTAGGAGAATATCGATGACGAAAAGGCCAAGAAACTCTGGTTCGAAGCGACCCAACGATTCGTTTTACCAGCTGTGGTGGAATGACGGATTTGATGACTGTTGTGAATGGAAACTTTGAAAACCACTCGACGTGTAATGTGCAGATTCGGCCTATAATTCGGTAATGAATTCAGCGGAGAATTTTCATGCGGTTTTTTGGGTTTGAACAATCCAACTAGAATGCAAGGCTGTTGCCAACTTTAAACGATCTACGTGCTAGTTGTATTCATGTAAAACACTTTATCATGCAATAATTGCTTGTTTGACATGCACTGTACGATTAACAGATTCATCCATTCTAATCCATATATTGGGCTCATCTGCTGATTCTAAAATCTCGGATACGTTTTAATTCAAAAACCAATCATTGCATATTTTACGAATACAACTATGTATGCCAATCACTAGAATAGTCGACTAAAGAGTTTAAAAACAATATTGTCCAGTAAATTATCATTTCATGAGATTGACTGTTTATTCTACTCACCTTTATTTAGCAATCCATTTCACATGGATACGGCTACGAGTTTGAAAGCTATTTGTTTTGACACTGAATACAGTGCAGATTCAGTCGAGTTCTGCCCTATTCCCAAGTATGAGCAATATGCTGCTGTTGGAACATACCAGGTTCTTGAACCCTCACCAAGTGACGACTCTCTTGACAAATCCATTACAAATCGAACAGGCAGGCTTTACATTTACAGTGTAGATAGAACTCCTAATGACCTTCAGTCTTCAGCCAATGCCCTTCAAGTGTGAGTTCTAGCTCAACCTGATCTTGCTCTATTTTTAGTATAGTACTCATGAGATACTACATTCACTTTTAAATGCACTCCCATATCAGGAAAGAGGTGTTTCGTCAAGAATCTTCAGCAATCTTGGACATTAAATGGTCACACCAGCCATTCAACGGTGAACCAATTGCAGCTGTTGTAACATCTACTGGCGAAACAAACATAATGAGTCTTGATATGGTGGGTGTAAATTCAATGCATCCTACCTCGACTATTGGACCATCAATCAGAATTGCATTTGCTGATGAAAATAACCTGAATTTTGTAATATGATAGAATGGGAAGCTGTCGACGATCCTATCATTGCATAATGGCAAACCCGGAATACTAAATCTATCTGCAGACTGGGCCAATAGAGTGAATCCCAAGTAGGAGATCATTGTTTATTGGCAGCTTTAAACAATCTATTTACTCGATTTGAAAAACTATTATTTTAAAAATCAGTGCTGGGCATACGTGTGCCATCAGTGAGAGTGATGGCAGTTTTTCTACCTACACAGTTACACCAGACGCTGGTCTTGTAAAGCAAAGAGAATGGACAGCACATCAATTCGAGGCATGGATCGTTGGATTCAACTGTCATCAAACATCTACAATTTATTCTGGCGGCGATGATAGCCTATTCAAAGGATGGGATACTCGTATGGAAAGCAATAGTCCCATATTTGTTAACAAATGGTACTTTTTGGCTGTATCATTGAAGTTACTCGAACGTTTGAGCCATAATCATTTTTATTTGAATTTAGTCATCAAGCTGGTGTATGCTCGATTGCATCCCATCCAACTTGGGATCATGTTTTGGCAACAGGATCATACGATGAAAACGTGTACATTTGGGATACTCGCTCAATCAAGCGTCCTGTTTCTGAAATATCTAGCGGAGGCGGTGTTTGGCGTCTTAAATGGCACCCCACAGATCCAACACTGCTTCTTGCTGCATGCATGTACAATGGATTTCATATTTATCAATTATTGAACCAAGGTAATTCAAGTCGGCTTCAGTTCTATTGTAGATGTTAAGACTAACTGTTGACATGCTGTAGATATGACTAAGCTAGAGCATGTGCAAGAATACATGCATCACAAATCGATTGCATATGGTGCTGATTGGTCTTTTGCAGACCAAACATCATCAGCCATGCACCCTGATAGTATTATAGGAACATGTTCATTCTATGATCATTTACTACATTTTTGGGTTACTGAACACGTTCAAACTAATATATAATAATTGGTGAAACTATATGTGCTTGCAGAATTTATTTTACTGGTTGTAACATCACCACTTTAATGATCTTTTCAATACTACTAACGCTTGTTTTTGATGCAGACGAATTGAGTCACATAACATGCTCAATACCTTTGATATTTAGATATTGAGATGAATGCAGCTGGGATTTGATCTGATGCAGAAATCTTGACAAGTCTTGCTTGCTTTCTGCAAGGCTGTTGTAAAAACCATTCTAAATCTTGGTGTTTAAAATGACAAGGCCAAAATAAACAAACTAGAAATACAGAGTGAACTGTCAAGTAGAGTTTATGCACTTACCATTCACGATAATACTACGCTGTAATTGATCCAGTTTATCTAGATTAGTAGCACTATTCACCCATAATTTTTTAAGCCCATTTCATCCCTTTCAACATATACTGCTATGTGAGATAGATCCATCTGTGAAACACTCGGCATTCACAACAATCTTCCATGCCAGTCACGCAATGTTTGGAACAAAGGAAAGTTGGAGGTTGAAAAGATGTGGAATGTATTCAAACAGGAATGAACACGAAGACCAGTAAACTGATGAGTTCAAGGACCATATTGTTGCACAGTAAGATTGGCAACCATCAAACATGACTGTTTATCATGTATTTTGACATTTAGTGTTTCATTTTATGTGAATACGGCTGTAAGATGAACGTATCAAGGTAACTTTTTAACATGATGTTTGGATGCATCCATGTTTTGGTAATCATGAACTGGTTAAACCATTTTTGCTCATGAATGGGACTATAGACGAATGATTACAAACGTTCACACCTAGCGACAATGGGGATGAGAATAAGAGATGTGTCAAAAATTGTCAGCAACCATCACCATTGTCGATAGCCACGAATGTTTTATAATTCATTTTGATTTCATCATGAACAAAGCAGAGCAAGATGATCAAGATCTGCTATTAGAACTGTTCGGCCCACAGACCCCGCCGCCTAATGCAACCTCTGAGCCATCAGATTGTGTTCTTGTGAAGGATGACATACTCTTTGATCAGACTGCAATTCCAGCCTTTGTAGAGCAAGGCAGTAATCCATTCAGAGGCTGTCCACAAACCACATCCATACCTGGACTATTGCTCTGGAAGCACGCTCTTTCAGAAACAGAATGTCAATCTATATTGGCCCATATTAAGGATAACAATTGGTTCCGACCACAAGTAGGCATTAATCAGGTAGTGCGATTTGGAACTATTCCATCCTTTTTAGATCTACTATGCCAATTGGGTAAACAGCTAGTCTGTCCAACCTTGATGTCAAGGTAAAATGTCAGATGTTTGCATACATGCTTTACTATGGCCACTCGATAGATTCGAGTTTACATTGTCATGTTTGTAAAGTTAAACTCGACTTTTGCATACAGGACACCGCTATTCGACCACATGATTGCCAACCATTACTATCCAAATGATGGACTGGTATCGCATGTGGATCTGGTGAATCGATTTGCAGATGGGATAGTTGTGGCGAGTATCAGCGGCTCATGTATTATGGAGTTTTCACCATCTGATAATGCCAATCAAAACCATCAGCCAAAAGTCAATCAAAACCATCACCAACCAGCTGGCACGATTGAAATGTTTCTTCAACAAGGAGATTTGATTGGACTTTCTGGTGAAGCTAGATGGGATTGGAAACATGGTATACCTGTACGACTAAATGATCAATGGCAAGGAGAGATATATCCTCGAACGGAACGAATCTCGGTAACACTGCGTAGACTACTGCCTCAAACGGACGAGTCGTTTTGAGCATCATGACTGGTTAATAGCTGATTTGGTCCAACATCGAGTTACCACATTAGTTGGTATAGCATCATGTTCAATTTTTGGATATTTATTCATGGATGGATCGATTGATTGGTCCATGCATTTATGAATGTGAACAGTGCAGATAAACCAAAATAAATGCATTGTCTGATACGACGGGCTGACATTGATGACAATTCATGACATTATTCAATGTCAATATGTAAAGTAGATCTGGTAAAATCCAAACGACTGCAACTCTAGTCCAGTAATTGGCCAACACAAATCAGCATAAATGTAGTTATACCAGATGTTGTGTGCAGTAATCCAATTGCCGCTCTTGTTTCTGCAACAGCATTCAATATGCATTACATCGTCAATGGCTTTGGAAATGCAGCCGATTCGAGTGTTGAAGCCAATCCAGACTTTGACCAATTCCCACAATCAACACATGTTTACTGCAAAGACTCTCCCAAAGATCAGCTATGCTTATGATGCTCTTGAGCCCCATATCGATGAGGCAACCATGACTCTGCATCATACCAAACATCATCAGGCTTATACCGACAATCTTAACAAGGCTCTTGTTGA
Source organism: Batrachochytrium dendrobatidis JAM81 (assembly GCF_000203795.2). NCBI lineage: Eukaryota > Fungi > Chytridiomycota > Chytridiomycetes > Rhizophydiales > Batrachochytrium > Batrachochytrium dendrobatidis. Next base: position 1,947 of record NW_006281125.1, on the reverse strand, counting down.
ACTGTCGCAGTGTGCAGCGTTTACTGAAAAGGCATCGTTTTCATCCATTGAAGATCTCCTGCGTATTATTGCTCGCGAGGATGCAGGAAAGACTGAACCACTCCCCTGGCCATCTCCAAAGGTCCGTCAGACTGTGCGTAACAATGGCGGTGGTTACGGTATGTTGCATCAATCCATATGAATATCTGATATTACGCCCCAATATCTACTGGTGATACTCCCTGGTATTGTCTCGACCACTAGTGTGATTTAACAATCTTGTATTCTATTTGCAATGGCAGTGAACCATGGCATCTACTTTTCGAATATGGGACCAGAGAAGCTTGCTCTGAATGCCGACGCCGAGTTTGGCAAACAGCTTGTCAAGTCGTTTGGATCCATCGAGACATTCAAGCAGCAGTTTACAGCAGCAGCTCTTGGTGTATTCGGATCTGGTTGGGTGTTTCTTACTTGGACTCCTTCGAGTTCTACCATGTCAATCGTGACCACTGCCAATCAAGATCATCCCGAGTTTGCACCTCAGTTTGCAGGTACTGGTGCCATGACTTTACTTGCTCTTGATGTCTGGGAACATGCCTACTATGTCAAATACCGCAATGTTCGTGCCAACTACGTTGCTGCCTGGTGGAATGTCATCAACTGGACCGATGTTTGTACTCGTTTCCAAGGTGGTGCTGCCAAACTGTAAACCAACAGCAACAACATTGATCATTGCAGCATTTATATTTTGTCAAGCAATCCAACTTGATATCATGAATCAATACAAGATTGTTATATCGATATGCTGATTTTATTGGCTTTTTGATCTGAAAACAACCATTTTACAATATACTCACAAATATATCGATTCAGAGTCACGGTTTGGATATAGTAACGGCATTGCAGAGTGTATGATCTGATGACCAGAAACTGTCATTGGATCACTGTTGGCTGTAGTTGCAGTTTCAGTTGTAGTGGTTGGAATGTCATATACACGACTGATCTCTTGTGAAAGTGCGGATAAAGCCTGTTTGCTATTCACCATACACATGGTTGCTGGCCATATCATGAACCAATACTGGGCAATCCAATTGAACCCAAATTGTTAATGTTGATTGTGGGTGTGAATGTCGTCAAGTTAATATATTGATATAATCTAGGTGTGAGTTGATTGTATACATTGATGTCCAAATTGAGTGGCAATTTAAACTATCGACAACTGTTGATGCGGACAAATCATCGATTCAGTTTGATGGGCCGCATATTGACTAAACAGAAAGTCACCAAGCTTGGTGTTGTGCGGTGACTGTAACTAAGCGATTGTACTCTGTATAATGGCCAAAAAGGGTCACCAGACATCAGACATCAGGGCCAAAAGGTGAAAATATAGAAATCAACGGCACAAATTGTGGTAATTAAACTAAAGTGGAGTTTTCAGTTTGGATTCAAACCAAGCATTTGATCATACACTGTCAATATTGGCCCATTTAGGGTTAGATATCCCAGCCCTATATTCATACTGGCCTTTATCCCTGATATGCGGAATAAACACATAGCAATAATGTATAAAAATATTCCAACCGATTGTTATGATGGTTATAAAAGCAGGCTCGTTGACCTCCAATAATACATACATAGTTATACTTGATCAAATGAAATTCACACACATCTCAGCCTTTACAATTGCAGCCTTGGCCACCAGTGTTCATGCCATTTTGCCACAACCCAGCGAGACAATCGAATCTGTTGATTCAAGTCCAAGTCTAAATAGCCAAAGTGTTCCACAAGCAACAGGTGGTCCGGAATTTCCGAGTACTTCAACAACTCAAGGTCCTGGCGGCAGTCAAAATAATCATCCAAACCAGACTCCCGGAGCTCGTCTAAAGTTTTTCGATCTCGGTGGGCTTTTACGTGGTATTGGAAAAAACGCACAAACTCTGGTCATCAAAAAGCCAAAAAGCACCAAGA
>NW_006281124.1:13066-19819 GCF_000203795.2 Batrachochytrium dendrobatidis JAM81 | reverse complement strand
CACATTGCTCCTTGACGACCCATGGCTGTCCTAGCCAATGCACCATATGATGGCTCACCTTCTTGAATAAATAGCGATGTTTGTTGAGGAATACGGCCAGTACCAGTTCCATATGCCAACTGTGCAGATGAGATCAACAGTCGAACAGAAAACCATGTCGCGGCAGCTGAGCACAAAATTAAAAACGATCCATAGCCAATACCAACCGTGGCAAAAGCATATGGAATGCTCATTAGTCCGGTTCCCATGATGGTGTTACATAAATCAATCGTAGATGTAAGAACTGATGGACATGGTCGACCATGAGTATTGACTGTAGAATTGACTGTATTCCTGCGTAAAAACGATCCCTGGCGTAAATATCGAGAATCAATTGTTTCTTGACTATCTGATTGATGCAATTCTTCTGGTTCAGTCTTGTACATGCGATTACCATCGAAACTATTGCTGAGTAATGAGTCTGCACTAGTCCGTGTTCCACCATAATCAGGAAATTCCATAGAACGTGCACTTGCAAACGATCCATGTATATACATACTATTGGTGGTAGTATTGTGTGAAAAACTGTTAGGAGTAGCCATAGATGCATCAAATATATCAAAATTAGGATCATTGTACAGATCAATAGGCACCGAAGGACGTCTTGAATGAAACGATCCATCATCACGAGAAGGAGATCCAAACAAAAAATGACTGCTACTACTGCTTCTAGCAGCCATTTTGTTTTCTATATTGTTGTTGTGCATGAAATAGATTGAATCAGATGGACGTGGAATACCCAATTCAGTCGAGGGCGGATATTCTGGGCTATTTGGAAACGGCGATTGCAACAAGCTTTCATTGTCATTTGTATTGAAGTAGTTGGAGTTGATTGCAGGAGATAGCAGCGATCTTGTGATTGAAGACACAGTTGATGTGATGATGGGTGAATGGAACAAGGATTGAGAAGTAGATGCTTCGGGTGATTGAGAAATGTGCGAATTATCGTGTGAAAAATCAGCCATAGAACTAGATTCAGTTATTGAAGCAGGAATATTAGCAGATGATTGATGCCGAGAATCCATACGCCTGAGTTCTACAGAAGCCGGAATGGTGAATGAATGACGATGTTTAAGCGTACTGTGTGGTGTAGCGTTATTTCGATTGACGCGAGTGCTATAGGCAGAAGCAGCGGGTATATGTTCTCTTTGAAGATCCATAAGAAGTTGCTGTGATTTGTGTTTATGGTACAGAGCAGCTTGTCTTCGATTACTATTATTACTACTAGCATGAGTAGGATTGTCTATATTATTATCGTGGTTTAAAAACGGTGAAGCCATGCTCGCGCTACGATTGAAAACCTTCCGAACAAGCCTTCGTTGAGGAGTCAAATGCTGATGAGGATGTCCATTTTCTCCACTGGAATAACCATTACTACTGCTACCCGAGGCGATGGTGCTTTTCATAGCCTTGGATGCATGTTGGTGTAAAGGTCGTGGTGGTTGAGTGTAATAAGGATGTGGATGATGAACATGTCGAATATTGCTGGAAGTGCCATGTTTTACACCAGTGGTCGCAGTCTCGACACACTCTCTACTCTCTACTAACCCATCACTCTCTTCCACTTGCTTTGAATCCATGTCAAGTCAAACCTGGATTGCAATTTGTGGCCATTCAAGCATTTTGGTTGTTTGGTTTTGGCCAATTTTGACTATTTTGGCCATTTATTTTCTGTCAAGAAATTCATCTTTTTATACATTTGATAATGTGTGAATTGGAGTTGAATGTGTCGAGTATAATTGATAAAAGTCGAGTTTATTCGTGTTTAATACGAAACTAATCCCATTTTTCATGTACAATTCTATGAGTTTATTTAGTCAAACTCTTGTCATATCTACTATTGGATTCTCGTAATTGATTCTCTAGATCTCGAATTCGCTCCAATAACTGTGCTGTTAATCCTTCCTTGTCATGATTGCATGAACATGTCCAATCTATTGGCGTCTGAACACATTGGTCTTGCATTACTGTGTTAGGATAATTCAAAACAGTCTTGCTGCCAATAACAGCATGATCGATTTGCTCCTTGTCTATATTCACTTCATCGGTTTGGATATGCACTTCAGTCACATTGCGATGTTTGTTTTTTTGTAAAGCATATTCAAATAGTTTTAAATCCACCAGCAATTGTTGTGCAGTCGGTCTTTTTAGTGGATCTTCTGCCGTCATGCATAGAATAAGTGTGGCCTGTCACAATCCATGTTTTAAAAAACAATGCGTTATATTCACACATCAATTGTGATTCTGGAAATCTGAGCAAGTAGTTTACCTCTTTTGGATATTCCTTGACAAGCAGATCTGGAAGAATTCCTGATCGTAGATTACTGATCAATGTTGCTCGCTCCATTCCTGTTCGGCAGACACATAACAATTCAAAAAGTATAATTCCTAGCGAAAATATATCCGATGAGTGCGTGTACCAATCTGATTGTTGCGGATCAAGTTGTTCAGGTGATGCATACTACTCAATATGTAAGCATGTGCTGTGTTGATACATTTTAGTCTGCTGTAGAGCAACTTACAGTTATCGTCCCCACTCCAATGGTTCGCGCAACTCGTTTGGAATGACTTTTTTCTGCTGGTAAAACAGTATCTGACAAAGTGGGTGATAACGAAATAGGCAATTCAGATACAGTCGCCAGTCCAAAGTCACCAAGCTTCCATTCTCCTCGACTTGAACTTCCTTCATATGGTTTCCAATAAATATTTTTTGGCTTGACATCTCTGAAAATTCATGCAGTTACAAATCGTATTAGTACTATACTCGATCACTATGCTACGCATTATCTAAAAACATCAATTTTGGTCAAATGTCAACATAATATCAAAAAATACCTGTGAACCAAGCCTTGAGAATGGATACAAGCAAGTCCAGACAAAATATGACTAAAGCAATCTATAGCAGCACGTTTTCGTTTAGCAGATATCATTCTGTCAGTGCAGGCATTTTGTCTTTCCAGCCAGTCGTGTAATGTGTTTTCGCACAATTCCATTTGAATAAACAATGCCAGTTCACGAAAGTTTGGACCCTGGACACATACTGCAGATTCAAACAAGTCAGGTTGTTGAGCTGGCACAATAGATGTAATGCGATCGCTTTGGTGTTCTTGTAGAAATGTTGCATCACATTCTGGTGCTTTTTGCTCAAACACAATTTTTGAATATTCAGTTTCTATAGATGACAATACTGATTCTAATGAAGATGTATCAACACATGACGTGGAATCATCTGACAGATCACTAGCATCAGTAGAACATTCATTCGGTACTTGTACATGTTCTAGCCACGATGAATAGTATCGCACAACATGTGGATCTGCCACTCTAGCGAGTAATTTGACTTCTCGAAGCACCTGAATATATTGTAGTATGAGTTTCATATAGCTGTTTGATTACCTCTAATAACACAAACCAGCACTAATCATACCTTTTCAATGTTTTTGGAGTTTCGATCAACCAATCTGATTTTCTTGACAGCGTACTCACGTCCATCCAATCGATTGCGACATCGATGAACTTTTCCAAATGCTCCACGACCAAGACAATCCAGCTCATCAAAATCATCATAATATCTAGATGTTTTGGTTTGAAGATACTCTGAAAAATCGGATGGACTAGATCCTTCTAAATGCATTTCCTGTGACGGCCAAGATCTCCTATAAATGAAAAAGAATCAGCAGCAACGCACACATGATTTTAAGCTATAAAACCCGGTAAAGCATACATACCTAGAAGGTAAATTTTCCAAAGCGTTGCCGTACCACTGCGAGTCTACATTAGATTGAGAGTATAATAAAGAAAGTCGTGGCTGGGAGAGATTTTCATTTGGAGAATCCGATTCGGTATATATGAGTAGTCGTTGACTCTTTTCAACTGCATGAACCTCTTCCATTGCCTGCATAACCAGTTCTCGAAATGCTTTTTTGTAACTTTCTCGAACTGTGGATAATTCTTCAATAAAATCGCTCGATGCAATAATCTAATTTTACATAGTCAATGTTTTATGGACACGAATAGCAACATCAGCGCATATCCAAGCCAAAATACATACTCCCATTTTTGACAGCTGTTTGCACAAGACAAAAAACAGCTGTTTGTTTTTATCTCCTGACAAATCATACAACATACAAAAGTTCTAATGCATTGCAGTAGTCAGGGTTAGGCTTTCTGTTATGAGACCAAGCCAAAGCGTCTGATAATCAATTTGAACCTACTTCCAGCAACGACACAAGTAGCAGCTGAGACTGCCTGTTTTTTCGAAGTTTATCTCTGCGACCTGGAGTAGATTCAGAAGTAACTGATCGTTGATGGTGTTGAAAGTAATCAGACGAGATTCCTTTGGCTATGTGTATATCTGATGGTGTTGAGAGTGGAGTAGACGATGGTCCAGAGTCTGATATACAATGAGAAACAAGCTCATCGTTTGCTAACGAATGATTAAAAGTTGAATTCGCTATTCAATGCAGTTGGAATCCATCATCAAAGTAATCATGTTAGATCCGAGTTATCACTGAACAAAGGTCTAGTTTTGATACAGAAAAATGCAAGTCTTTTGAATCCATGTTCATGTCCATGTCCATGTCCATAGCAAAAGGGCTGTTTAGAATATTGAAGAGTTTGAATTGATAAAAACTGAACATAAAAGTTGTGCCAATTAAGCTGAATGATATAGACAGACTCGATTGATATTTTCTTTGAAATAATTGAGCAACTTTACCTTCATCTTCAGAGTGGTTCAAACTATGATTTTCTAGTTTGTTCATTGAATTGTCAACTCGGATTCGCGTAGAACAAAACAGGTTTCTTGCATCGACTGTCTTGAAATAAGAAATGTGCGAATTATTTGCTTTTGTATTGAAAACTGAATGCGTCGATCAATAAAGTATCGCTTTTTTAAAATAGTTTTTCATGTTCATCCGACTCGTGCATTGCAGTTTAGATAAACTCGTTCGTGTGTTTTAAAACCTTGCAGATACGCTTTAATTCAAAAAGAACAATTTCAAGAGTGCAATTATATACGCCAGTCACCAAAAGACTAGTTGAATGTTACAAGTTTAAAATCACACAATGTTTTGCAGTAAATTAGTATCAATCATCACATGAAATTGACATTTCTAATATTTCATTCCGTATGAATACGCTGTAAAGCCATTTCAACGCGACGCAAGAATCAACCCATTAGTCAGGTGATATCATGTGATGAGAATTTACTTTGAGTTTGACATTCGTGAAATGCATTTCTTTTGCTTTGATTTGTAAACTATTATTAGAATAGTCGTCGAGATCCACACACTACAAAGATGAATGAAACAGATTTGACCAATATATTTGTTATTGTAAGTCGGATGATTATTTCATGTGTTTTATATTGTCAAACATTGAATTCACAGTGTCTGCAATGAACCCATTTGCAACTTAGAACAATATACGGCGCATAGAATATACTGTTTTTTCTCAGTATTCTGCACGGAATGAACTTGAAACAGACTTTCAGGATAAAACTGCATCAACTTGCACATTTCTGGAACCAACTTGTATTTCATCAATGGCTGAAAATCCAGCCAATTTAACTATTCCGATTCAGCCAGAATCATCCACTCTGCAACTACCTCATAGGCAGCCTACTTTGCAACTTACTCGCATGTCGCATTTTTGTAAAACTTTTTTATATAAAGAATTGGAGCGGTCTTTGGATTTAGGGTTTGCTGCTGTATGGGCTCGACAGGATCTGAGTAGAATATCACTCCAAGAGTTTCTGGATGATGTAATTGTAGATCTAAGTGATTGTAAACTGTGGGTGTTTTCATGGAACATACAAAACCCTGTTTCTTCATATATACCTGTTTCCACATTAATTCGGGGTATATTGATTTGTATGTCTGTCGAGATGTTCAGAATTCAAATCTTGTGCTTACTATTTTTATTTATTTAGAATCAAGCCGTGGAGGGTTTGATGCGAGTCAAATCTATGATACAGCTGGATCGACAGAGAATAAATCTACTCGGGAATATACACTTTACCTGGAAGCAATGCATAATTTATTTGAACGGTTTGTGTTGCAATGAGATGTTGGAGTGCTCTGTTTAAAACATATAGTTGGAAAGACTTGAATGAGACTTGTTTCTCACTTACGCATGGGTTTGTAGGAAGCTTGGCTATACACGACTTGGATGCTATTTTTTGAAAAGTTTGGATGCATGTACTTGGCCAACGTAAGTAGGTTTACCAGGACTTGACAAGTTTATAGAATTTCTGACACGTTCAAACAGCCGTGGAATCTGTGTTTTTCGGCTGTTTATTTATCTGGTGTACGGAAAACTGGTTATCCAGCCTGTTCAGTCTATCCTTAGGTTGGAGCCCTTAAATCCAGAATGGCTCAAGAAACACTCTAGTATTTCCAAAAAGGTGGTGTTGTGATATTTTACTATTAATATGCTGGCATTCATACAATTGCTAAACTGGTTTGATGTCAGATTAAAGTTTTTATAGCACCGCACGGCATTTGTGCACAGCTGATTCCATCCGAGTATGCTGACATCTACCACATTCTTGAGTCAAAAGATCTTGCATTAAAGATTCAAGTCACTTTTTTAGATGCACCCCTAGTCAAGGTGGAGGTTGCCATGCAGTCTATATTTGTTTCCTCGGACATGCGCGAGCAATACACTCTAGACATGGCTGAATCTCTGAATTCTCAATGCGATCGTTTGACA
>NW_006281124.1:12174-12936 GCF_000203795.2 Batrachochytrium dendrobatidis JAM81 | reverse complement strand
CAGATACTCCACCAGCCATTCAATCGACAGATTTAACGACCACAGCTTCTGGCTATAGTGGATCTAGTTTGAATATGCTTGGACTTACCATGACTGTGGAAAAGGAAAGCAGTTCATTGGTTGAGGAAGCAGCGAAACTAGCATTGTCTGAGCCTTTTGCTAAGCAGCATACAAGACTTGTTTCTCCTATACCAAAACCAGAAACCGATCTGGATATGGATCTCAGTCTTGATGGACTGGGCAATATGGGAGAACTTACTGATTTGGCATTGGGTGATGGAGTTACTGATGAAGATTTTGATTTTTTTGAAACAAAGCGACCAATATCTACACCAAAATCTGCAGTGTCGGTAAAGACTCCTAGCTGGACGTTGGCTGCGTCTTCATCTACCTCTGTGACTACTTTACCTGTCATTAGTAGTGCAAGCACCCCAGGGGCAGGATCTTCTTTTTTGGCATCTGCATTGCAACCTGTTCAAGATTTAATCAACCCTTTGCGATCGCATACAGATACATCAGCGGTAGCACCTTCACCCGTAGCACCTTCACCGGGAGCTTCTTTTCATCCACACACATTTTCGCCTTATGGCAACTTTACCACGCCGCAATACAATCCCATGTCGCCCGCATTTATCGCTACAAATGGTGCATCGTGCAATACCACTGGACTTGCCACTGTTGGTGGTTTATCTACCAGTCCAGGTAAACTGCGATTTGATGGAGGTGTATCTCCAGCTGAATCACCTGCAATGGTGTTTGGAT
>NW_006281124.1:0-12074 GCF_000203795.2 Batrachochytrium dendrobatidis JAM81 | reverse complement strand
GCACAATCTTCACCTTTTAACACTGCTGGATCACATATTCCTGCCTCACATGCGGTTGGGCCATTGGTCACCACATCGTCCATGGTGCAAACCCCATCATTGACGACTGAGCGCGTTATTTCTAGGCTAAATGAGCAACACGATGATCCGAGCATGACTGTAGACAGTTCTCAATTCACTATTGGGAATGAAGTGTCTGTATGCGATGCGTTTGTAGTCGAGTCAGAACCTATGAAAGTATATCAGTCTTTGCATCCCAATCAAACAGTCAAATCCCCAGTATCAGACGACTCTTTTGAGACTGAAATTTTGCAAATGACAATGCCGGAAGCGTGGTTGCCATTTCGTATTCGGTTTGATTTGGTATTTGGTGCCAAGATAAACCACAATCAACTGGCGTCTTTTTCCAAACTAAACGATTTGAAGTCGATCAAATTGGAGGACGGATCTATACAAGCAGCTGAGCAAATTTGTGCCAGGTATGGCAGTAAATACGCCAAATGGTGTTACCGTCCAACTGCTCGTCGTGCAACTAAAAAAATCAAAAAGCGTGCAGTTTTACCTGGTACCATAAAGCAACTTTATGATATGAATGTGACCAAGAATGTGAGAAACTTGGTTCAGCGAACATTGGCAGAGCACGAAAACACATTTTCCAAGTCACCACAGCTGCTCAAGTTAATGGCGAGCGATAAAATGCTTACCAAAACAGATTTGTTTAAAAACACAGCTAGTCTTTTTACAGCACCGCACTTGGGTTGGCTTATTGGCAACTTTTCTGATGCAACAGCGTTTATGCCGTTTGATACGTGTCTCGAGTTGTCTGATTGTGAGATCATGTGGCATCAAGAATCTAAACTTGGCAGACTAGATGAGTTTTGTGTGCCCGATATATCTCATCTGAATGCATTGTGTTTTGATTGTGGCGAGCATCGTGACCATTCATCAAAATGCGAATGCTGTACAGACTTTCAGAATATTCCTACTGGTACACTTATCGGTCCACTTCCCTGGAGTTTACCGGCTACTGCATGTTCCAACAAACTGTTTGATACGATTCGTATGACTTTGGTTTCTTTGCTTGGTATGAATAGTGGCGATGATTCTACCACGTTGAATATATCTGGACCATTGGCGTTGCTAGAATATCATAATTTGCAAGGTATACTCTTGTCTGCCTTGTTTCATTGAACGATTCTGTATGCTACTTTTTCTTACTATATAGTGAGTGCGTTTATGATGTTTTTTAGAAATAGATTTGTCTACTACCAAATATGGCGGATTTCAAGTGCGTAAAAAGAAACGAATCATGGAACCCGTAGTAGATATTCTTGCTGCTCCAGATATTATTTTTAGACACGATGGTGCACTGATTTCTGCTAATCCATTCAGCTATCGATTTTGGACCAAGCTGCGTCTTGAGCCTTATGCTGGTCGTAAGCGGATAGCGTATTTTGGTGTATGTGGTGTATCAGATAAAATGACGACTGATACTATGGACATTGAAAAGTCTTCAGTTGTTGAAACCATTTCAATACAGATGAAACAGACTGCTTGTATGTGGATGACAGAGTTTCAAAACGAATGGGATGTGCATCGGTTTGGTGACTGTAAACCATTAATGGAGTCTGTTGAATTGTCAACCTGTTCTGTCAATATTCCAGGTCAGTTTGAGATTAGGGTTACATTGCCATATGTAATGCACCACTGGCTGCTGACCAGATTTTGTAATCTTGTAGATAATTTTGATGTATGTGATGGTGCATCTGTGACCAAACTGTTTTCCAAGGCTTTCACTAAATCAAGTATGTTGTATTTATTCTGATTATACTTTGAAAATTCTGAATACTTTCTAACCTAAATGTCGCTGTATCAACAACTGCTTTATAAACTATGCAATCAAACAATTGGTATAGTATGCAAGCGTGCACGAGATTTCATTGTAGACATCACGTCACCTTATACTGTATCAAAGGTGTATGATGGAAGCTATCAATCGCCTAATACTCTTTCAAAATACTGCTCCCATCTTTGTATTTTTATATTTATTCCGCCATATATGCTTTATCACGCTCAACGAAAATGGCCAGCAAAATCCGGTCATATTAGCTATTTCGTACAACTATCTTTGCAGCTATGTGATTATTTAGCATGCTTTGTTTCTAAACTGTGCAGTATTTCTGTTGACATTATTCGATCCCGGATCGTGTTTAAGCCTGTTGTTTTTCATCAGGACCGTTTATATTCCGCATTGGTAACTTCAAATGACTGTCATGATGTATATAATCAATGTCAATGGGTGCTGCCAGCCCCAGTTTCGTTGCGCAATGCGAATTCAAGTCGACCCATTTCAATGGATCACTCAAATGTTCCTTGCGCTATTCCTGCACCGTCAGTTATTCTTGATGACAAGCGGGAAGGCAGACAGGCATTTTTATCTATACGAGGACAAGATCATGGCACGATAGATAGTGATTCTGACGGGGAGTGTACGAGCTATGATGAATTTTTTGATGATGCTCGACGGGCTGCTAGTGAGAGGCTTATTGTTGAACCGGTGCGAGTTGCACATGTTGTGTATTGGATTTATAAAACAGAGTTGGAAAGGGTACAGATTTTTGTAAGATGGACAGATCATCGTGGTGAATTATCGGGTGCGGGAATTGTATCGAGTCGACAGCTAGAATCTCGATCTGCCTTGTTTGGTCGTATGATTGAAAATCTGCAGTGTAAGTTTGGACAGCGCGGATTTGCTTATAGATTAGCTGTTTTCAAAATTGGAAGTATGGATCGATTAGAAATGCAAGGTACGCTTAACTGCTTTGATTGTCTTTTTATCGATTTGGAGTTGACTGAGTTTGCATTTGTTTGACATTTTATTAAAGATTGGATATTGGCAATGCAGCATTTTTGCGGATCATCTATACAAGAGTCGACGAATCCATTGAAAGACACTGGGATTGATACGACTCAAACACCACTCAACAAGAACGTAGTTGAGACTCGATACCAACCGAATTCTCAAATTGGAGATTCGTCAGATGTTCCGATTGAATTGGATTTGGATTCTGAAAGTAGTAGATCTTGTATGCAAAAACCAGCTGTGTCCTGTATTGTATCCATTTCTGTGTTTTGCATATCAACGTGTAGTGCTTTGCAATGCTCTCGACCATGTGGATCTGCACCTTTTGGACCATTGAACAAACAGGGTGATGGTGTTTGGTGTGAAGATTCGGTGCCTTGTGCGATATTTACGCTTTCTCACCATCGTGTTCCACTTCCAGTTATTTCATTTGGTCAACAGAATCTTGTGCCATTTCTTCCTCTCTCGTCGGGATGGATATTAAAAGGAAGTCAAAGTATGAGACTATCGCTATTGTGGCATTCACTTACCGAATCTGCAGCTTTGATTGCACCCTCACGGTTACGTCATATTTTGGTTGATGAATGGGATCAAGAGCCTGCAAGTTCACCTGTAGGATCATCATCTACTGGGTATCTAGCAGCACTTCCAAATCATTGTAACATTGTAAGGGATGTTCTCAAACAACTATGCTCACTGGACCATTTGTATAAACTTGTTTCTGATGAATAAAGTAGTTTTTACTTTAATATTTTAAACTGTTTAAATGGATAAATGTAAGCCATATTGTGGACTAACTGAAAACATGACACTTATTTTGAATTATATTGACCCTCTTGTGTCTGGCATCAAGTATATGATGGCTGATGAACGAAAAACTGCATGCTGCTTAAGTAGAAATGCCAGTGCTGTTAAACAGCTGTTTGACATATCTAAATGGATATACAATCACATTCACATAAAATAGAACATTATCTTGCAGTGATTGTCTTTTTGGGATAAACAATGGCAGAATATTCGTTGGAGTTTCCTATTAGAAATTGACTTTGGTTAACACTCAATTCCTCAATATTCATTATATGATGCACACAATAAACTATAGTCTGAATTGAAATTGTTTCGATTTAGTATAGTCATACATTGTACGACCACCGTATTTATCCATTCCAATTCAGGCATTGAGTTTGATGGTGTCAATTAAACTCCATTTTGTATTCTGAAAGCTCGGATATAATCGCGTTTTAGGTCAGGCGAAAAAGGTTGCACATCACAGGAATGCCACTGTTGTTTTTCGTGCCAATCGTTGGCAAAAATATCAGTTAATTTAGAAGTGCGTTTGTGCTCTAATTCGGCAGAACAAGACTGTATGTCACAGAAATTTAACCGCTTGTATCAAATCACCAAGAGAAACCTGGTCAACTAGTGATTCAGATGACACAATATTGGTCAATCTCATTTAGTGATGCCAATCATTAAATGAGATTGATACTCTTGTTTAGTATCGTCTCATTATGATTTCTGTAGTTATTATAACGCATACTATGATCATTACATAATAGTCTATCAACACTTTATTCTTTTACTCTTCAAACGTCTACAAGATGCTTAATTGTACTGTAAATATATCAACCCACCAAGAATGCAGATCTGCTGTTATTCATTGAACATTGACACTGATATTTGAAAGAGTGATGTTAGACTTGTGGTCAAGGACAACATTCATGAGCGAATCTGTCAAGTATATTTTCAAACTCAAAAGACATCACAATCGCTTTGCCTGGTATAGTACTTGGACTTGATATCGTGGCTTATCAAAGTGGGGTAAATTGATATGTACGAATAGCGTCGCTTTTGATATTTTACATAGCACTACCAAAATACCTAATAGAATTGCTGACCTACTGACATGAAAGCATCAAAACAGTTTAGTAGTAGGTTGGCTATTCATCCGATTAACTAAAAAGGGATACTATATAGAGGTTAACCTTAATTTTAGGCACACAAGGATCATGGCTGTACACTTGTAGTGCGGGCTGCTTGATATTGTTCCTTGATCACAGAACTGCGTGTATGTTCATGTAACCCTATGTGCAACACGTGATAAGGAGTGGCAATGTGCATTTGGTACACCCAAATACATAAATAGTGCGGATTGACTGCAATTTCAGAATGAACTATTCAACAATCTCCTAATCTCTTTGTCACTATAAATTCATAGCCTTATCCCCGCTACCTAACTATTACTTTTAATATCGAGCTTTACTGGCGCTACTTGAATGAAAGGCATTACTTTTTCGCTTATAGCCATATTGGCCACTACTGCCCATGCCAAGGTTCTGCCAACAGTCGATTCAGAAAGTGTCGTTCAGCACCTTCAAAAGCGACAGTTTAATGGTGTTAAAAACTTTTTTAAAGGTAAACAGTTCGGGATAAACGGAGCCAAAAATGGAGGACCTTCAAATCAAAACATCCCTCAAAGTAAACAGGGACGAAACACACCTCCCAAACCTAAAAATAATCCTAGATTGTCGAGAAAAAAGTTTACAACTAAAGGAAAAACACCACAACCGCCAAGTAATAATGTCCCTAGTTCCGGAGGTTCGACACCATCTGGAGGTCCGGCACCATCTCCCCCAAGTAGTGGTGGTTCTGGTAGATCGTTCAAACAGGAGCTTAAAGACAAAGTTGATCAGCGACAAAGTAGAATTGGCGGTAATGGTGGCGATACTAAGAGAAAAGCACCACAACCGCCAAGTAATAATGTCCCTAATTCCGGAGGTTCGACACCATCTGGAGGTTCGACACCACCTCCCCCAAGTAGTGGTGGTTCTGGTAGATCGTTCAACCAGGAGCTTAAAGACAAAGTTAAACAGCGACAAGGTAGAATTGGCGGTAATGGTGGCGATACTAAGAGAAAAGCACCACAACCGCCAAGTAATAATGTCCCTAATTCCGGAGGTTCGACACCATCTGGAGGTTCGACACCACCTCCCCCAAGTAGTGGTGGTTCTGGTAGATCGTTCAACCAGGAGCTTAAAGACAAAGTTAAACAGCGACAAGGTAGAATTGGCGGTAATGGTGGCAATGCTAAAAAGACTCCACCACCAGTAGCGCCTAAACCTTCACTACCTCCTTTCGCTAAATCCAAACAGGCAACACCTCCAGGTCCATCAAGTCCACCTCCATCAAGTCCACCTTCAAGGCCACCTTCAAGGTCACCTCCAAGGCCATCAGGTCCACCTCCACCACCTCCATCAGGTCCACCTTCAAGTCCACCTCCACCAAGTCCAGGTCCACCTCCACCACCTCCAGGTCCACCTCCACCTTCACCAGGCCCTTCTTCACCTTCACCTCCACCGTCAAATTCCCGATCGGCACTTTTGAGCGACATTGAAAAGGGCACCAAATTACGAAAAGTAGGCCCTCCATCTCCAAATCCACCTTCCAATCCTGGACCTGGTAACGGAAACTCGCTTGTAGATTCACTTAATGATAAAATCAAGCATCGGAGGACGAAAATGAGCGGTGATGAGCAGCAGGACTGGAGTAGAAAACGCTAAAGTCTCATGTTACAGCTTTCAAATATATCTGAACTTTAATCATTTTTGGTATTTCTAGTATAATTATTTGAATCACTTGGTGTTATTTGAGCATTGCTTAGTGGGTTTTAGAGGTCAAATACTCGGTATATTTCATTGCTCAACAGGTCAAAGCTGCACCTACTCGAATGGCGGCGGATTGCCATCAAATCTCTGATTTTGTGGGTATATACAACTGATTGGTATAGCATGCTTGGAAAAGTCATACATTATCAAGATGTGCATACTGAGCAAGATTCTTGCCAGTTTTTAATTACTCCCAATGTTGCTTGCATAATCATCATATTGTTGGTATTGATGTTGTAGTTGATGTGTCAATACGACATGTCAAGCAATATTATATCAAGTTGATGGATATAATAAAACTGACTATTTATTTAATAGTGCATAACATTGATCTTTTTGTAGTCGAAATGATGTACATGAACACTAATCTGATCTGATATTGCATAATCGCAGCATATTATCATTGTGCAGCATGTTGATGAGTAACCACTTCACCTGAACATCAAAGCTCTCAATACCATCGTGTGGTGATCAGAATATACTTGCCGCATGATGTCGTTGCACAGCATATTTTAATCAAATCTAACCCTAATACCAACTTTCAGCTTCAACAACAGGCGATTATATAGGCGGATCTCCCTTTAAAGCTACCTTGACATCAAGCCAACACTAATCCCTTGAAGCGGCCATTCAACATGCTTTTAATCTGGCCCACTCTAATGTGTATAAATGCAATCTAAAATCAATCAGTTGAATGACATTACACCTTGCTCAATCAAACCAGTATAATGAAATTATCAATCGCCGTATTGGCATCAGTCCTGACTGTCTGCTCGGTCACTATTGCTAGTCCAGTCATTCCCAGCTCGACTAAAAGTGCTGAATCTAGTATTTGGACAGTTATTCCCACTGCAAATGCAGTCAGTGAACCTGACTATTCAGAATATCCTATCCCATATGACGGGTATGGAAAGTATTGCCATCCACTTGATTTTGATGGAATGATGCTGGTCAAACTACTTGCAAAAAATACACATAAACTAGAAAAAGCAACAAAATATATCAACAAGAAAGAGTCCAACATTGCATGTCAAGAAACATTGGTGGGTGAGCTCAAGGAAAGATTGGACTCTGTAATGGATGATGGTCATGGGTCAGGAATCGCTGAGCTTGAATCCGAGTTTATTAAACAGAATGGCATTCTTGAACAACTCAAAGAACAGTTGGAGCGACTTTTTAAAAGACATTCGAATTGGTACAAAAAAGATGTTGGATTGCGATCGGCACTTGCAGAGTACTTTGCAGAGCATGGTATGTCTGGAGAAATGACTACTGATGGTGAGCCAAACCTATATTCATATCCCGGATTCAAGAAATGTTTTGATTATTTCTACAATCGCTCATGACAATGATTACCAAGATCCAAGCATGGTGTAGTTTTTCAAGATTATGATGTTTGGCAACAAACTCATGGACCAGATTCGCTACATTGCTGGGGTTGAGTGAACCATCACAGTTCCATCCAGTATATGTTGTAATGCAGCGTGTATTGCATGGTGGTTTAATTGTCATGTGTCATGCATCCAATGCCATTCATTCAATAAACATCGTGTATTGTCAAACAATAGTGTATTATACTAATGGTTTGATCGTATTGCACCAATCAACTACTATGTGCTGTCATGACTGATCATTCGGTGTGCGACACATATTGAATGCATGCAAATCCATGACTGTCAATTCCTTGTTGTTGAAATGGGTTCAGATCACCATCAGCTCACTCACTCGTTGCACCAATGCGACTGCATGATCAACCTGAAACCAACCAAACCACACTCGAATATATATGTTCCAGTCATGTGCATGGTGTATCGATTGTCAACTCACAATGTCAACTCCAACACATTCCACCATGATTATGGTCACATCACACCATGCTGATGTATGTCGATCGGTATCACATTGCAACCAGTTATCATCCAATGACTGCAATGCAATACCGTGCATGTATTGTGACTGATACGCTGTGCACCATCAGCAAGTATGCAACTGTCACTCGATATATCGACTCTGATATGCAACAACATGCTGTGTTTACCATGATCATGTTTTTGATCAATCTCTGACTCACGGTACATGATTTGACATGTTGGATCGTGTGGATGTGTCATGGACTGCAATTTAGTTGCAGACACACATATGTTGAACATTGACTGATGCATAATGTGCAACGACTGATCAGTGCGTGTGTGATTGCACACTTGGTGGTATTGTGCATTATGGTTGTTTGACAATGGATGAATGCTGGATTAGTCGGTTATATGCAACCTGTCTGAATCGATCTATTTGAACAAACATTCGATGTAACTAACAACAATGTGTATGCATGGATGTTGGATCAGTCGAGTTTCTGTTGGTAGCGCCATACATGAATTGACCAATAAACTTGTAACACTGTCAGAATACACTTGTATAAATACGACTTGTTTGCATGAGATGATTTTGTAGTTCAATATCCGAGTTTATTAAAATCTGTTTTAAAAACATCGACTATAATATCCAACCTACAAAACGTCAGCTATTTAATTACTGTGTTATCAAACATGCATGGATTGCATTGAAATTACACATGATACAATACCAAGTATATACAAGTATTGTCATGTCACCATATCAACACAGGCTTGTGTATTGGTTGTGAAATCGACCATTTAGTACGCGATTGTGACGATGCAAATGGTCCACTTTGAACGCATATAACTTGGCCAATACCAGTTATTTACCAGCCATATTTAAACTGGTTGTGTATATGGTATATCACCATTGATTGAGCATGCATATGCACGGTTTGCAGACATTTATAATTCGTGTTGAATGTGTTGTATGTGACCATTTGAAACTCGACTAATTGTGGTGTATTTTGACATGTATATTGACTGATGTTTAGCGTCTGTTGACAGATCGTTGATTGTATAGGCAACATCGGGACATCACAGGACCACTATGCAGTATAACTGACATGCGGTGATACGCTGACACCCATATTACACAAATATTTTACCATTACTACATGACAAGTTGTAAATACCAAACATCACATGTATTAATAAACAGCCAAGTATGTTTAATCACTGTTTTATTTCCGATACCTGAACATGAATATCATCAACAAATGTGTGTACAGAGTTGTATTGACATTATTGACAGTCAAACACAACACATGAATGTGGGCTCAAACTTGGTGATCGTACAATGTATGATTACTAAGAGCACAAAGTGTAGATTCAACATTATAGTGTGATTGTGTCGTATGATGATTGTTGTATATCAAACATGCAATGCAGTCAATGTGTGGTAACCATTGTATATTGCAATTCAGAATACAGTCACTGCATGATGGATATCAAAGTGATCCATTATACATGAATACGGTTGTAAAAAGGAGCGTTTGCGGTTATACAACACTCATGAAGGGTGTGCTTTTCAATATACCTGATCAAAGGGTCGTAAAAGCATAATTCAATCGACATGATCATCAAATTGATCAATATGATATTGTGATTAGAGAGTAGCTCACTACAAGCAATCAAGTAACCCTGTGTCGTTGGTTAACCTAAAAGGGTTAGGGTTGATTTGCTATACAAAACATACAAATACAATCGAGTGTTCCAGTTTTATAATCGACACCAATCTCAACACTCTACTTTTGTATTAATAGTTTAAACCCATTGACCAGTCTGATGAAATTGGTTGATATTTTATTTGTACTGACTGCAGCAGCAACTGCCAATGCAATATTGATACCGACTGATAATAATGGCTCACCACAAGTATCAAGCACTTCCAGTCAAGTGTCTGGCCCAACTGATGAACCTAATCCAGGCACTTCAGATGAATATCAGCAAGAACCAGTGGATTTAAGCCTTTCCGGCCGAATCCGACAACGGCCAATGGATCAACCCGGTCCAAATACTCCTAATCAAGGTCAACGACCAACTGTGATTGTAGCTGGTCCAAGTACTTTCAAACAAGGCCGAAAGCGCATAATGGATGTGATTGATTTACTGATTTCCAGACAAAACCAGCAACAACAAATTGATGAAGTTGATCCAAACGCTTCCAAACAAAGTCAGCAACAACAATCAATGGATCAACCCAGTCCAAGTACTCCAAAACAAAGTCGGAAACGGCCAATCAATGAAATCAGTCCAAGCATTTCCAGTCAAGCGTCTGGCTCAACTAATGAACCCAGTCCAAGTGCTCCAAAACGAGATCGAAAACAACCAATTGATGAACATGGTTCAAGCATTTCCAGACAAGACCAACAACAACCAATGGGACAAGGCGAGTCTGCTAATATTGTTCCAAATCAAATAGCTGGATTAAGCCAAAAATACCAGATAACCTTTAATCGTATAAAGCAAAAGCTTGAGTTGTCTAAAATAATACGAAACAAAAAACTCAAAGAATATTGTGATTATGCAGCCCTCAGATTCGAACAATGGTCTGCGCTAGAAAGGGGAGAAGAAATATCTGGATCAAGATACGATCCAAAGGTTGAAGACCAATTGAAACAAGATTATAGAAAGGCAGGAACAAGAGTGTGCAAGTTGAGGGATCAATTGAAAAAGTTTATGAAAAGGCGTGGTTTGAAATTGGAAGAACTGGGTTTGGATTTGGATTGATGATGTGTCGATGAATTTGATTTTGAATAAATTTAAACTTTCTGATGTGTTGGTATTTGTCGAGTATCGTGAATGGATCAACAACCATATCATTGATTGTGTATACTGTGTTGGATATTACATCAACAGTTATTGGATTGTTGATTGATACATTGACACGGTTTGTTCCATATACATCAATGACCTGATAACAACCAGTGTTGATTGTAACTATCAGACATACTTGCAATCACTTGTCAATTGCATGACATCACAAACTGATCATGTCGTGTATTGTACAACAAACGGAGCAATACACTTGTTCAAAGTCTGTCACAAGCAAAATGTGTTTGTCATGTCACTGTCACTGTTGGAAATCACAACATACAATGTTTGATTGAAGGATTTAACACGTCATTACAAAACATCATTGCCTTTTATCAATAATATACTAAAACTAACCAATACGTTAATGTCTTGCAAGGTATTGTGTTTGACTACAATCGCATCCATCATTGTGCAGTTGGTGATATTGCTGAATCAAGATATGAAAGTGATCCATCAAGTGGTTCAATTAAAACAAACACTGCAAACCATTCAATCAATGTTGGAAATTGTGTTGGAATACTGAATGGACAAACCTTTGAGTAAAATACAAGTCAATATACAGTAATGCTATGTATACTGTGGTTAGTGGAAATGATTACTCGTATCCAATTTCAGATGATGATCAAATAATTCAGACTTGCAAGTATTATGAATTTGAACACATCCAAATTGCTGAAACGTTTGTTACTGAATCTAGAAACCCATATCCAACAATGACAAATAAGCAGCGTCAAAACAGAAATCAATTGCATGCATTATCAACAATTAGTGAACATGAAAACAACAAAACATATGATATATGACAGGACATTTCAAACAACTTGTTTCTAGAGC